>NW_028320070.1:0-82500 GCF_062004578.1 Staurois parvus | reverse complement strand
AAATATTTTCGATGCCGCTGCAATTTTTTTTTTTTTTGTTGCTGTACACACGCAGAGCCCCTGTGTGGACGGTAATATATTCCCGGAGAGTTCCCGAATCTGCTGAATCTCTTTTATTCTGCACAGATCTCAACCCTTTTATGTCTGGTGGCCCCTGAAATGTCAGGAGATGGATTTCTAGGAGCCCGAAATGTCGCATTGGATGACTGTGAGGAAATGCAACAGAATATCGTGCAGGACAGCTCTGAAGGGGTATTCTGGGGCCCCACTGTGGGTCAAGGGGCGCAAGGGGGGCACATGTTGTACCTCTAGAGTTCAGTAGGTTGCCTGTGCCCGGGGGTCATAGATAAGGGGGTCCAAATCCCCTCCAGAGAGTCCATGGTGCCACAGCGAGCACTGACACTAGACACGCGGTTCTGCACCGCAGCCACTGATCATTCCAGAACCCAGAGATAGGCAGCGAACATTCAGAGAGGGGGAGGCTTCTCCTTGGATCCAGTCACATGGCACAAAGGAGGGAGGACTCCCCCCCCTTGTTGAGTTCACTCAGAACCAGGGGTGGACTGACCATTTGGGCACTTGGGCAGTACCCGAGGGCCCAGGGTCAGTAGGGGGCCCCATGAGATGCCCCTAGTACCTTTCATAGGCTTTTTGGGTGTGGTTTTAGTGTGGGTGAGGACACAGAGGCCCCATGATCCCCTGTTGACCGGGGGCCCCATGAGTTGTCAGTCCGCCCCTGCTCTGAACTATCTGGTGAGTGGATTTCATGGGGGGAGGAGAGCTGGGAAGAGGGGAATTCTATACTTATTGGGGGGGGGGGGTGTCTGTACTGGAGAGGAAGCTATACTGGTGGAGCGGAAAAGCTGTAGGGGTGAGATCTGTACAAGTGGGGGGGATCTGTACTGGGGGGGAGTTGTACTGGTGGAGGCAGAGAGCCATACTGGTGGGAGTTGTAGGAGGGTGGGGGATCCGTACTGGGGGAAGTTGTACTGGTGGAAGGGATATGTACTGGTGGGGAGCTGTACTAATGGGGGAGGGAATCTGTATGGGAGAGGGAGTTATACTGGTGGAGGGGGAGAGCCATACTGGTGGGAGTTATAGGGGGGTGGGGATCCGTACTGGGGGTTTGTACAGGTGGAGGGGATATGTACTGCAAGGATCTGTATTAATGGAGGAGGGAATCTATATGGGAGAGGGAGCTATACTGGTGGAGGGGAGAGCAGTACTCCGCCCATCTTCCAGAAATTTGAGAATGAGGTACAGTGGAGATCCTCCTGTCTGCTCCAGTCTATAGGTAGGCCCCCCTCCCTGGGGCCCACACCCAGGCTCCATGTTCCAGCACCTTCCTTCAGTCCTTCTTTGACCCGACTCCAACAACCTCTCCTGGCTGTTCAGGCTCTCTCATATTTAAAGGCTGTCCTAGCCACCATGCTGGGCCTCCTGCCTGGGGTTTGGCCAGGTTCCACTAAACATGCAAATCCAGGCCTCCTCCCCTTCTCCACCCATCTTCCGGAAATTTGAGAATGAGGTACAGTGGAGATCCTCCTGTCTGCTTCAGTCTGTAGGTAGGCCCCCCTCCCTGGGGCCCGCACCCAGGCTCCATGTTCCAGCACCTTCCTTCAGTCCTTCTTTGACCCGACTCCAGCAACCTCTCCTGGCTGTTCAGGCTCTCTCACATTCTAGGGCTGTCCTAGCCACCATGCCAGGCCTCCTGCCTGGGGTTTGGCCAGGTTCCACTAAACATGCAAATCCAGGCCTCCTCCCCTTCTCCAACAATCTTCCGGAAATTTCGACCGTTTTACAGCAGGGTTGGAGAGCTCTAGAAGCCCTGACCTGTAGAGCCTCCCAGCCTGCCCTGAGGTAACCTCACTGCCTCACTCCCAGGCTGACTCATCCCAGGCTTCTAACAAGCCACTAAAAAAAAAAAACAAAACCTATGTACCTAGAGGGCACTACATAATATTAGGTGTTCAGAGAACACTTACCTCTCCTGAGGTGTATCTCAAACTGAGGCGTGTCCATCAAATTCACTTCTTGTCTTGACACCGGATATTAGAGCTAGCATTGCACTTCTGGTCCACTGCGGCTATGGGACCTGGATCCCTCATATTGGGAAGTGATAACGTCATTTAGCTACCCCCTCCCCCTTGTCCATTCACATAAAGTTGTCACCAGAATAGGAAGTAAAGGAAGTTTCCAATGGGGACACCGAAAGATGTCACAGCAGATTTCCCGTCTCTGTTGGTTGAACTGGACGGATTTTTTTTACTTTTTTCAGCCAAACAAACTATGTAAATATCTGGAGAGTTTTGCTTGGTGTCTTTAGGACAGGAAAGGAAGGGAAATCAACGTAATGGGACAGGTAGGAAAAAAAAAAACCATCAGAAAACTTTTAAATGAAGCCCTACACTATGTAAAACTAAACAAAAAAGGTTTTGTCTTTGGATGTAGGATGTAGGGGGGCTGATCTGTAGATGACAAAGTCCATAATGTCATTACACATTTAGTGCAACATAGGAGTTCCTGGACCTGGGCACCGGGTCTCCTGGCTGGTGGATCAAACCATTGAGTGCAGAGTGGGAACCAGCACACTTCAGGCTGCAGTTTCTCTTGGCTGTGCGGTATGAGAGGGAGGGTGCTATTTCCGGTCTTCAGCATTTTTAGCCAAAGAGTTACTTTAACCACTTCCACTTTCCACCCCTTCCAGTCCGGACACTTTCCCCCCCTTCCGGTCCGGACACTTTCCACCCCTTCCAGTCCGGACACTTTCCCCCCCTTCCGGTCCGGACACTTTCCACCCCTTCCAGTCCGGACACTTTCCCCCCCTTCCAGTCCGGACACTTTCCCCCCCTTCCGGTCCAGACACTTTCCCCCCCCTTCCAGTCTGGACACTTTCCCCCCCTTCCAGTCTGGACACTTTCCCCCCCTTCCGGTCCGGACACTTCCCCCCCCCTTCCAGTCTGGACACTTTCCCCCCCTTCCAGTCCGAACACTTTCACCCCCTTCCAGTCTAGACACTTTCCCCCCCCCCCTTCCAGTCTGGACACTTTCCCCCCCTTCCAGTCCGGACACTTTCCCCCCCTTCCGGTCCGGACACTTTCCCCCCCTTCTGGTCCGGACACTTTCCCCCCCTTCCGGTCTGGACACTTCCCCCCTTCCGGTCCGGACACTTTCACCCCCTTCCGGTCCGGACACTTTCACCCCCTTCCGGTCCGGACACTTTCCCCCCCTTCCGGTCCGGACACTTTCACCTCCTTCCGGTCCGGACACTTTCACCCCCTTCCGGTCCGGACACTTTCACCCCCTTCCGGTCCGGACACTTTCACCCCCTTCCGGTCCGGACACTTTCCCCCCCTTCCGGTCCGGACACTTTCCCCCCCTTCCGGTCCGGACACTTTCACCCCCTTCCGGTCCGGACACTTTCCCCCCCTTCCGGTCCGGACACTTTCACCTCCTTCCGGTCCGGACACTTTCACCCCCTTCCGGTCCGGACACTTTCACCCCCTTCCGGTCCGGACACTTTCACCCCCTTCCGGTCCGGACACTTTCACCCCCTTCCAGTCCGGACACTTTCACCCCCTTCCAGTCCAGGCCAATTTTCAGCTTTCAGCGCTATCACACTTTGAATGACAATTGCGCGGTCATGCAACAATGTACCCATATGAATTTTTTAGCATTTTTTTGAGACAGATAAAGCTTTATTTTGGTGGTATTTATTCACTGCTGGGACTTTTTTTTTGTTTGCTATGTAATTGAAAATGTCCAAAAATGTTGAAAAAAAGTGTTTTTCTTTTAAAAGTTTGCAAATAATCATTCTTCATAAATCTCAGCCAAAATTTATTCCGTTATCTTTTTAGCAAAAAAAAAAAAACCCCAAATTAGTTTATAACCAAAAATTATAATTTTTAAACATTTTTTTTTACATTTTTATTTTATTTTTTTATATTATTATTTATGGGTTTTTTTACATTCTGTCACCCTAGCAGTAGTATCACCATGGTGACACTGTATTACTTGTGGGGGGTGATGAAGATTTTTTTTTTTTACACTGATTTCTTTTACACCCATAAAGGCTGTAAAAACAATCACTTCTCCTTCTCTTTGGCTGCATTCCTGCAGCCATTGAGAAATACTGTGTGAGCTGTGATTGGTCACAGCTTGTCTCATGGTACAAGGCTGTTGTGAATGGCCCTGTACCATGTGATCTCTGTGATCATTCACAGATTTCACACATAGTAAGCAATGATGTCCACGATCGGTGTTCCACTGTGTCCGGAGGACACAGCGGGCACTGGACTGTGGTGTTGCGTGCTCCCAGGGAGCGCGCACAAGCAGGGTGCGGGGAGGCCGTTTATAAATGGCCACCCGACCCTGCACTGCCACCAATCCAGCCGTTTATATACAACGGCCGGACGGGAGGTGGTTAAGCCAGGGGTGTCAAACTCAATTTCATCGCAGGCGGCATCAGCATTATGTTTGCCTTCAAAGGGCCAGTTGTGTCTCTAAGGCAACGTCTTTTGATCACAAAACGCGTAGGGTGGAGCTTCGGTGAGTGACGTCATCGAGCCCCAGATCGGACTGCGGCCATCTTGTTGGTCTGAAACGTCGATCTTTATTTTATATGTTGGTTATATGTTTTTTTAATGTACAGTTGCAAGAAAAAGTATGTGAACCCCTTGGGATTACGTGGAGTTTTGCATGAATTGGCATAAAATGTGCTCTGAACGTCATCTAAGTCACAACAATAGAAGAACACAGTCTGCTGAACATAATACTACACAAACATTAGATGTTGCCATGGTTTAATTGCACATAACATGTAAACATTCACAGTGCAGGGAGGAAAAAGTATGTGAACCTTTGATTTAATAACTGATTGACCCTCCTTTGGCAGGAATAACCTCAACCAAACGTTTCCTGTAGTTGCAGATCAGACCTGCACAACGATCTGGAGTCATTTTGGACCACTCCTCTTCACAAAATTGTTTCAGTGTAGAAATATTCTTGGGATGTCTGGTGTGAATCGCTCTCTTAAGGTCATGCCACAGCATTTCAATCGGGTTGAGGTCAGGACTCTGACTGGGCCACTCCAGAAGGCGTATTCTGTGCTGTTGCAGCCATTGTTTTGTTGAATTACTTGTATGCTTTGGGTCATTGTCCTGTTGCATCACCCATCCTCTGCGGAGCTTCAGTTGGCGGACAGATGGTTGTACGTTTTCCTGCAAAATGTCTTGATAAACTCTGTAATTCATTTTCCCATCAATGACAACAATCCGTCCAGGCCCTGAGGCAGCAAAGCAGCCCCAAACCATGATGCTCCCTCCGCCATGTTTCACAGTGGGGATGAGGTTTTGATGTTGGTGTGCTGTGCCTTTTTTTCTCCACACATAGTGTTGTGTGTTCTTCCCAAACAACTCAATCTTGGTTTCATCTGTCCACAGTATATTCTGCCAGTAGTGCTGTGGAACATCCAGGTGCTCTTTTGCAAACTTCAAATGTGCTGCAATATTCTTTTTGGACAGCAATGGCTTCCTCCATGGTGTCCTCCCATGTACTCCATTCTTGTTTAATGTTTTCCTTATTGTAGATGTGTCAACAAAAATGTTAGCATGTGCCAGAGATTTCTGTAGGTCTTTAGCTGACACTCTGGGATTCTTCTTTACCTCATGCAGCATTCTGCGTTGTGCTCTTGCAGTCATTTTTACAGGACGACCACGCCTAGGGAGAGTAGCAACAGTGCTAAACTTTCTCCATTTGTAGACAGTCTGTCTTACCGCGGACACATGAACATCAAGGCTCAAGGAGATACTTTTGTAACCCTTTCCAGCTTCATGTAAGTCAACAATTCTTGATGGTAGGTCTTCTGAGAGCTCTTTTCTGCGAGGCATGGTTCACATCAGACAGTGCTTCTTGAAACCAGTAAACCCAAAACAGGTGTCCAGCAACACATCCAATATCATCACACTGATTGGAGTCAAGGTTGGCGCACTCCTGGCTCTAATTAGCTCTGGGAGAAGTCATTAGGCTAGGGAGTCACATAATTTTTCCTCCCTGCACTGTGAATGTTTACATGTTACGTGCAATTAAACCATGGCAACATCTAATGTTTGTGTAGTATTATGTTCCACAGACTGTGTTCTCTTTATTGTTGTGACTTAGATGACATTCAGAGCACATTTTATGCCAATTCATGCAAAACTCCACGTAATCCCAAGGGGTTACATATTTACTTCTGAAAGTACTATGAAATGGGTGACTTCCGACTTCCGACACTATGAGACGGTTTTGTTCCTCTCTGATTCATATTCTCTGGAGAGATACTTTTCCATTTGGGTAAAAAACGGTTCTGTTGTCTGGGAGAGTGACGCAATCGATGTGAACCGGTGGAGTGAGTTCCTTGAAGGCTCGGCCATTACCTTTAGGCTTCTAACTGTTCTTTTTTGGCAGCGGTTTCCATGGTGGTCAAGGCTATGTGCCGAGAGGCTGTTTGTAATAATTGATGGTGGAGGATTCCTCTCCGGATTACGTCACTCTTTCTGAAGCACCTTTCCAGGCTGACCACGTTTTGATCATCCACTGGCCACTTTATGAGGGACTGTTTTTTGATGGACTCATTTCAGACTTTAAGGTCGTTTGCACATTCGCTCCGGTGTGGATTTATCTTATGTGATCTATTTTATGTGATGATTAGCGCTGCACTTATTTTTTCCCATCTGTAAGACTAGATGTCCAGAGCTCCCCACCTCCACTTACATCAAATGTCAAGAGCCCCCCCACCACCATTAGAAGTCGTGTCCCCCATCCTCCCTTACCTCACAGTGCAGCCCCCCTCACTCTGTGCTGCTGCTGGGAAGAAGCTTAGGGCGGAGCTTGTTAACAGAAGGTGCAGGGTCTGGAAGAGGACCAGAGGAGGGCTGGTGTCAGCTGCTGGAATCTGCTGAATGCTGACCAGGTGAAGCAGAGATGAGGGGGTTCCTTGGCTGCCCAGAGAGGCGCAGGATCTGTAGGGGGAGTTCTGTCCTCCTCTCTGTTGTCAATTTCAAAATGGGGCGGAGACGAGGAGGGTGCTGTAATTTCAGGAGACACGCATTGGCCACGTAAAATGGCCAGATCTTGTGCTTGACATACGTGCTTTAAATAATCCCAAGACCCAACTGATGGTTCTTCTACAAAAGGGGGTCATCAAGTTCTAATACTGAAAAGTTTTGTTCTCAAAGTTTCGTATCACATGGTTCATCTGGAGGGAGAACAGACCACTCCATGGGAGGACAGACCACTCCATGGGAGGACAGACCACTCCACGGGAGGACAGACCACTCCACGGGAGGACAGACCACTCCACGGGAGGACAGATCACTTCATAGGAGGACAGACCACTTCACGGGAGGACAGACCACTCCATGGAAGGACAGACCACTTAACAGGAGGACAGACCACTCCACGGGAGGACAGATCACTTCATAGGAGGACAGACCACTCCATGGGAGGACAGATCACTCCACGGGAGAACAGACCACTCCACGGGAGGACAGACCACTCCACGGGAGGACATACCACTCCACGGAAGGACAGATCACTCCACGGGAGGACAGACCACTCCACGGGAGGACAGACCACTCCACGGGAGGACAGATCACTCCACGGGAAGACAGACCACTCCACGGGAGGACAGACCACTCCACGGGAGGACAGACCACTCCACGGGAGGACAGATCACTCCACGGGAGGACACACCACTCCACGGGAGGACACACCACTCCACGGGAGGACAGACCACTCCACGGGAGGACAGACCACTCCACGGGAGGACAGATCACTCCACGGGAGGATAGACCACTCCACGGGAGGACAGACCACTCCATGGGAGGACAGACCACTTCACGGGAGGACAGACCACTCCATGGAATCATCTGCTTCTCCGCAACAAACTTCCGGCTCTTTCTGTAAGTTGAAGGCTTCACGTACAATGAGCAGAGTAAATGATGAGCCTCGTGGAGGCCTCTAAAAGCACATTAGCTGGAAGCTCTCCTCATCCAGCGAGTCGCGGAGAGGACAGGGATGAGGAGAGGCAGAAGGAAGTGCTAATTAAAAAGAGCAGATTTACCTGATTCTTCCTCTGACCTCCTGACTCCGGCACTCGGAGGAGGAAGATCCGGCTGCTGCACTTATACTTTGTTAATGTCTTCTACATCATAAAACCCAATCATTGACTAGCCGGAGAGTGCTCAGGTTGGCCTCTTAATGTAGCTTTAATAACTTCCAGTATGTTCCTTTCATATGTTCCTGGGAACACTCTTCTGCTACACCTGATCTCATTTCATCAGCATTAGGGAAGTCGAGCAGAGCCGGATGCTCGGTATTTTGTCCGTAATTGATTTAAAGGGGAAGTGCACTTAAAGCAGAACTATGAAAACTGAGCTCATAATATTTCATCCTCCACTTGGCTCTTCCCCTGGTCAGGATCAATAGCACCACTATCAACCCATTCCCCGCATTCTAGGGTGCTAGGGGTAACCATGGATTCTAAACTCTCCTTTCAGGCCCACATCCAATCCCTATCTAAATCCATCTACCTCAACCTCCGCAACATCTCCAGAATACGCCCCTTTATAACCAATGACACCACAAAGCTCCTAATGAACTCCCTGGTTATCTCTCACCTTGACTACTGCAACTCCCTCCTCATTGGCTTACCTTTACATAGGCCACTCCCCCTCCAGGATACCTCCAGGCTTCTATTCAGTGTCCTCCACCCCTCTCTTCCAAACCCTCCACTGGCTTCCACTCAGTGTCCTCCACCCCTCTCTGCCAATCCCTCTACTGACCTCCATTCAGTGTCCTCCAGCCCTCTCTGCCAATCCCTCCACTTGCCTCCATTTGGTGTCCGCCAGCCCTCTCTGCCAATCCCTCCACTTACCTCCATTCAGTGTGCTCCACCCCTCTCTTCCAATTCCTCCACTGACCTCCACTCAGTGTCCTCCACCCCTCTCTGTCAAACCCTCCGCTGGCTTCCACTCAGTGTCCTCCACCCCTCTCTGCCAATCCCTTCACTGACCTCCATTCAGTGTCCTCCAGCCCTCTCTGCCAATCTCTCCACTGGCCTCCATTCGGTGTCCTCCACCCCTCTCTGCCAATCCCCCCACTGGCCTACATTCAGTGTCCTCCACCCCTCTCTGCCAATCCTTCCACTGGCCTCCATTCAGTGTCCTCCACCCCTCTCTACCAATCCCCCCACTGGCCACCATTCAATGTCCTCCACCCCTCTCTGCCAATTACTCTACTGACCTTCACTCAGTATCCTCCACTCCTCTCTGCCAATCCTTCCACTGGCTTCCACTCAGTGTCCTCCACCCCTCTCTGCCAATTCTTACACTGGCCTCCATTCAGAGTCCTCCACCCCTCTCTACCAATCCCTCCACTGGTCTCCATTCAGTGTCCTCCACCCCTCTCTGCCAATCACTGCACTTGCCTCAACTCAATGTCTTCCACCCCTCTCTGCCAAACCCTCTACTGGATTCCACTCAGTGTCCTCCACCCCTCTTTGCCAATCCCTCCACTGACCTCCATTCAGTGTCCTCCAGCCCTCTCTGCCAATCTCTCCACTGGCCTCCATTCGGTGTCCTCCACCCCTCTCTGCCAATCCCTCCGCTGACCTCCACTCAGTGTCCTCCACCCCTCTCTGCCAATCCCTCCACTGGCCTCCATTCAGTGTCCTCCATTCTCTCTGCCAATCACTGCAGTTGCCTCCACTCAATGTCCTTCACCCCTCTTTACCAATCCCTGCACTTGCCTCCACTCAGTGTCCTCCACCCTTCTCTGCCAATCCCTCCACTGGCCTCCACTCAGTGTCCTCCACCCCTCTCTACCAATCCCTCCACTGGCCTCTACTTAGTGTCCACCACCCCTCTCTGCATGGGTGCAGTAGGCCTTGCCCACACTGCCTAGTATAGGACCTGGTAGGCTTGTGTTGCACACAGTAACTATTTGGGACTTGTTTAGCCTGTCATATAGGTTTCCATTAAATAGGAGACCTAACAACTTTGTGATTTTCTTCCACAAATATCTCCTAATTCTCATAGTTCTCTTTACCCATCTCTTAGAGGGCCAAAGTTCTCAAGACCCTGGTCTTCTCCCAAAAGAGCTCCATAGGATGGAGGAAACATCAAACACATATAGTCTGAGCCGAACCCATTCATTTCACTGGGAGCCCCAAAAGCTTCACTCTCTCAGCTCGCCCAAGCTCATCCTTCAGGACTCAGGGCTTTCCGAGTGGGTGTATTTTAGATTCTGCCACGTTGAAGATTCTGTCCATGAAAACATAGCCTGACCTTCACCCTTTGGTTTGTATGCTTATCCAAGGAAGCCTCCTTCAGGAGCTCAGTCCATTCAGACTCCCTACATGGCTTATGGACAGAGAAATTCAGATCTATTGTCAGGATCCGGGTCTGAATATCACGTACCTGGTGATGGAGGCCAATGGATGCGGCTAAATTCCAGACTCCCATGAGAGTGGGACAGCGGGAGTCAGGCCCAGAATAGCACAGGTCGCCTGTAGGAGTGCTGGTTGGTGGTCCCCTCAGAAGCACAGCTGGTGCACGGAGATAGGTCTGCAGACAGGAGGCGCCTGTGCGTGGTATGCAAGCCATTCCGGGATTTAGATGTTTCCTGGGTAGTCGGTTCAAGCCAAGGTCAGGTACCAGGTGGGAATCGGAGCAGACATAGTCAGATGGGATAGCCGAGGTCATACACAGAGAAGCGAGAGAGAGAGAGAGAGTATCTGTAAGACAAGCCGAGGTCAGATCAGGGGTAAAGCAGAGTAGACAGGTCCAGGAGCAAGCCGAGTCAGTAACAGGAAATCACAGGTCAAAATCACAGGAAACGGCACAGGGAGCTAGAGATCATCCAGTAACTTGAGAAAGTGATGAGCATCCTTATAAAGGCCGTCTGGCACCAAACTGAGGCTGATGTGTGCTTCTGCGGCCATGCAGAGTACTGGCAGAAATGCCAGAACCTCTGCCGTGGACAGGATCCTGACACTGAACCTACGACTTCTGTGGTTTCTGGCAGTGGTTCTTCTTGCTATACCACCAGGGATCCTGGGCGGCTCCCTGCCTTATTCCTTGGACAATCGTCCTGCATGTCTTGTTTCTAGTGGACCTTGAACCCTCCCATGAACTTCCTACTTAAGCCATGCGCTCTCTCCAGCTGCTGCTGCTGTCCTCATCTTCGCTGCCACTTGTTATCGACCCTTGGCTTGTTCATCAACTATGCTTCCGTTCGATCCCATCCAGCTATTACTTGTTATTGACTTTTGGTTTGTTTACTGACTATGCTTCTGCTTGATATCTACCTGCTATATCTGCTAATGGACCCCGACTTGCTCTCCTCCTGGTAGGGCAATGCTGAGGACCATGACCTGGTGCTAACATGCCACAAAAACCCATCTCCACCATCAGGAGCTCTGGTGAATACCGGTTAGTGCCTAGACTCCGCACCTCGGGTGAACCCAATCATCCACTAGGAGGATCTGCCGGTATATATTTTCTGCTGACTACTCATGAACATCTCTACCGCTATCGCCATTGTCCTCAGAGCCTGATCCTAGCGTGTGTCACCTATGTAGGGAAATGGTCACCTATGTGCTTGTTCCACCCCAAAACTCTTGCAGGATCTTCTATCCCCCTCAACCACTGTGAGCTTCACTTCTTAATCTACAGGGTTCTTTAAGTAGCACCACTGGAGACAATGGAGTCCCATACATCTGAATGTTCAGGAACTTCTTCTCAAGAGTGGAGAATAATAACGTATCGATCCATAGACAAGGCCACTAGCTCACCTACAGACACATCCATGCATCCATGCTGGTTAACCACCATTTCTCTCAAGGCCCTGGGGAGCACAGTCCCTGACTCTGTGCTCCCCTGGGATTAAAGACCTTGCTTGAACTTACAGGGTTAGTCTTGGCTTTCTTTATGTAGGTGTCACGGTCTGGGTCAGGTTCAGAGACCAGTTAATATAGCAGTGTAAGGCTTACCTGGAACCCGCAGGGTTGGTACACCAGCGGGTCACCCTGGGAATGACGCAGGCTCACCTGAGGTGCGGGGTCTAAGCACTAACCAGTTTTCACCAGAGCTTCTAATGGTGGAGATGGATTTGGCTGTGTGTTAGTACCAGGTCGCAGATCTCAGGATCGCCCCACCAGGGAATGAGCAAGCTGGAAACCAATAGCAGATCAAACAGGTTAGGGATCAAACAGAAGCGGAGTCAGTCAACAAGCCAAGGTCCTTCGCAAACGGTAGTTGATGAGGATGAGGCAGAATCGTAGTCCAGGAACAAGCCAAGGGTCGGTCACAAACGGTCGTTAGCGAAGGTATAGACGGCAGCAGGAGAGACAAGTAGGATATTGGCTGGTGAAGGCACAATAATCTGGCAAACAGGAAGTGCAGAGACATCACCAAATCCGGACGAGTTCCTCAGGGGTACGAACTTTGTTACAGTCATAAGAATAAAACCGAGCTCCGCCTCCTGGTGAATGGAGCTCATTGCGTGTTCTGTGAGTGGACGGGACAGACGGGGCGCCGGGGGGGGGGGGGGTTGGGGGGCATTCTGGGTCATTATGTAACAGTTGTTCGGCGGGAAGCCATAGTAGAAAAAAAAGACGAACGTCTTCTGAGAATCATGGAACCGTTTGGGGAAAGAATCGACGTTTTCTTCCCAGCGCCGAGCTCATCTTCTGTCATTTTGTTCCTAAAGACCCGATTCACGTTATTTTCCTTTTATCTTTTTTTTTTTTGTTTTTTTACATTTAAGAAAGTGCACATCAAAAACGACGTGACGAAAAACTGTCCTAGCGTCTGTGTGGCGGGAAATCTTAACCATTTCAGTCCCTTCACCTCCATACACTGAGCTCTCACTTTTACAGTCCTTGTAAACCTCTCCAAAAAAACCCAATAAATCCTCCTAGTTACATTTTAAAAAAAAAATATTTTTTAATTATGCATTATTATTATTTATAATTATTTATTTTCCTATTATTATTATCATCATTATTTATAAATATTTCTTCTTATTATTATTTATAATTATTTGTTATTATTATTTACAATTATTTATTATTATTATATTATTTATAATTATTTTTTAATTATGTAAAATGTATTCCTGTAGAAACCCTTATTAAGGCTCAGATAACCCTAATCAGCCCTGATAACCTCCTTCTCCCAAATAGCTATTATTTTTATGATGATTTTTTTTAATTAATTTTTTTTGTGTTTAAGAAAGTGCACTTCAAAAACACAACTTGACGAAAAACCGTCGTAGAGTCTGTGTGGCGGGAAATCTTCTCTTAACCAGTTCAGTCCTTTCGGCCAGATCACCTCCATACACTGAACTCTTGCTTTTACGGTCCTTGTAAATCTTTCCAAAAAAAAACAAACAATAAATCCTCCTAGTTAAATTTTTGAAAAAAATTATTTTTTAATTATGTATTATTATTTATAATTATTTATTTTATTATTATTATGATTATTATCATTATTTATAATTATTAATTTGTATTATTATTATTTATAATTATTTATTTGTTATTATTATTTACAATTATTTATTATTATTATATTATTTATAATTATTTTTTAATTATTTAAAATGTATTCCTGTAGAAACCCTTATTAAGACTCAGTTAACCCTAATCAGCCCTGATAACCTCCTTCTCCCCCATAGCTATTATTTTTATGATGATTTTTTTTAATTAAATTTTTTTGTGTTTAAGAAAGTGCACTTCAAAAACACAACTTGGCGAAAAACCGTCGTAGAGTCTGTGTGGCGGGAAATCTTCTCTTAACCATTTCAGTCCCTTCGGCCAGATCACCTCCATACACTGAGCTCTCGCTTTTACAGTCCTTGTAAACCTCTCCAGAAAAAAACAATAAGTCCTCCTAGTTAAATTTTTGAAAAAAAAAATTTTTAATTGTTTTTATTATAATTTATTATGTATTATTATTATTTATAATTATTATATTATTTATAATTATTTTTAATTGTTTATTATTATGTATAATTATTATTATTAATAATAATTAATGTCTAATTATGTATTATTATTTATAATAATTATTATACTATTTATAATTTTAATTATTTATTATTATTAATATTATTATTATTTATAAGTATGTATTATTATATTATTTATAATTATTTTTTATTTAAAATGTATTCCTGTAGAAACCCTTATTAAGGCTCAGATAACCCTAATCAGCCCTGATAACTTCCTTCTCCCCCATAGCTATTATTTTTATGATGATTTTTTTTTTCCAACCTTACATTTTTTAAATTTACACTCATTTTGTTTGTTAATGTTTCAGTGTTGCATAACAAGAAAATGTGAAAAATGTTTTTTTTTTGTTTTTGTTTTTTTTTTTCAAATTGACAAAATTGTTGCCATGCTTTGTACCAAAAAATAATTTATTGTTGTCAGTTATTTTTTAATTATTTAATTAAAATGTCTTCCTGTAGAAACCCTTATTAAGGCTCAGTTAACCCTGATAACCTTCTTCTCCCCCATAGCTATTATTTTTATGATGATTTTTTTTTTAAATAATTTTTTTTTTTTTTAACCGTACATTATTTTTTTTTAACTTACACTCATTTTGTTTGTTAATGTTTTAGTTTTGCATAACAAGAAAATGTGAAAAAAAATTTTTTTTTGTTTTTGTTTTTTTTTCAAATTGACAAAATTGTTGCCATGCTTTGTACCAAAAAAATAATTTATTGTTGTCATTTAAAAAATGGAAAAATGATAGAATAAAAAGTATACATTTACAAATAGAGTAAAATGACTTATTTATAATTATTTTTTTATTATTTTAAAATGTATTCCTGTAGAAACCCTTATTAAGGCTCAGTTAACCCTAATCAGCCCTGATAACCTCCTTCTCCCAAATAGCTATTATTTTATGATGATTGTTTTTTAATTAAACTTTTTTTTTTTAACCATACATTTTTTTTTTTAATTTACACTCATTTTATTTGTTAATGTTTCAGTGTTGCATAACAAGAACATGTGAAAAATGTTTTTGTTTTGTTTTTTTTTCAAATTGACAAAATAGTTTTTATGCTTTGTACCAAAAAAAAAATGTATTGTTGTCATTTGAAAAATGGAACAAATGATAGAATAAAAAGTATACATTTACAAATACAATAAAATGACTTTTAAAAAATATCACTTGTGAAAATGAAAATAAAAACCCACATTTTTATCATATTATTTTTCTGATTTATTTTTTTAATAAATTGCACAGAAAATAAAATATTCAATAGAGAAGATGGGGCTTTCAGGGTGCAGGAACATGAATACCAAACATATTTAAAAGTGATATAATTTTTATTTTGTATTTTTGTAAAAAAAATACAAAACAAAAATAAACTGCTAAACAATATCGCCAACAGAACGCCTATTTTTTTTTCCAAAAGAGGGAATCCCAGAAGAGGAGGAGCCAAGAGCACCGGTGAGGAAATCCCAGAAGAGGAGGAGCCAAGAGCACCAGTGAGGGAATCCCAGAAGAGGAGGAGCCAAGAGCATCGGTGAGGGAATCCCAGAAGAGGAGGAGCAAAGAGCATCGGTGAGCAAATCCCAGAAGAGGAGGAGCCAAGAGCATCGGTGAGGGAATCCCAGAAGAGGAGGAGCAAAGAGCATCGGTGAGGAAATCCCAGTAGGGGAGGAGCCAAGAGCACTGGTGAGGGAATCCCAGAAGAGGAGGAGCCAAGAGCACTGGTGAGGAAATCCCAGAAGGGGAGGAGCCAAGAGCACCGGTGAGGGAATCCCAGAAGAGGAGCCAAGAGCACTGGTGAGGAAATCCCAGAAGGGGAGGAGCCAAGATCACCAGTGAGGGAATCCCAGAAGAGGAGCTAAGAGCACCGGGGAGGGAATCCCTAAAGAGGAGAAGCCAAGAGCACTGGTGAGGGAATCCTAGAAGAGGAGGAGCCAAGAGCACCAGTGAGAGAATCCCAGAAGAGCCTAGAGCACCAGTGAGGGAATCCCAGAAGAGGAGGAGCCAAGAGCACCAGTGAGGGAATCCCAGAAGAGGAGGAGCCAAGAGCACCAGTGAGGGAAACACAGAAGAAGAGCCAAGAGCACTGGGGAGGGAATCTCAGAAGAGGAGGAGCCAAGGGCACCTGTTAAGGAATCCCAGAAGAGGAGGAGCCAAGAGCACCAGTGAGGGAATCCCAGAAGAGGAGGAGCCAAGAGCATCAGTGAAGGAATCCCAGAAGAGGAGGAGCCAAGAGCACCAGTGAGGGAATCCCAGAAGAGGAGGAGCCAAGACCACCAGTGAGGGAATCCCAGAAGAGGAGGAGCCAAGAGCACCAGTGAGGGAATCCCAGAAGAGGAGGAGCCAAGAGTACCAGTGAGGGAATCCCAGAAGAGGAGGAGCCAAGAGCACCAGTGAGGGAATCCCAGAAGAGGATGACAGCCGCTCTCTGTAATAGTACACCATGTCACAGAGCAGGGATAACACGCGTGTTATTATATATATGTATGATGTACAATCCCTTATAGAATGAAATATAAACTAGAAAAGCTCCAATTTCTGGGGAATTGTGTGAAGTGTTCTTGCCTCCACCAGTAGTCTACAACTGGAGTGGGCGGAGTAACTGGGTGGAGTGGGCGGAGTAACTGTTGTGTGGTTGGAGTGGCTGGAGTAACTATGAAAAGGTTGGACTGGGCAGAGTAACTTTATGGAGTGGGCGGAGTAACTTTATGGTGTGGGCGGAGTAACTTTATGGAGTGGGCGGAGTAACTTTATGGTGTGGGCGGGGTAACTTTATGGCGTGGGCGGAGTAAAGATAGTAAACATGACACTAACCAATTGATTGATGAAATGTAAGCAGTGCACATGGCAAGCTGGATAGAGTGAGAAATGCATTTCAACATTTATTTTTCATCTCACACTCTGGCTTTCGTCACTCTGCTGCCTGCTCACACCCCTGGGTTCCTATGGCAACTCACTCTACAGCAAGGGCAGAGAAGAGCGCTTAAAAACAAACTGCTCCAACTTGCTCACTTCACTGGCGGTTGCCATCTTCAAACGGTTGTAGTTTAAAAATTATAAATCCTACACCAAAGAGCTTTATATTGTGAGAATCACAAGACCCAGACCTACATGTTGATGTATAGTATGTCTCTGAAATATTACAAATAAAGGCACAGTCACAGTTTAGAAATTGCCCTTCAAATTTGAGGTGGCTAGAGTGGAGTTTCAATGGATGTCAATGGGCGGCGTGAGTTGCAAACAAATGGTCATATTGTGAAAACTATCAGGGCTATGTCCTAGCCGTGGACATTTTTAGTGGCAGCCGGGATAGCTGAACGTTTTGATATAAGATTTGTGTAGGTGGGCTGGAGAATGAGGGAGTGATGGCAGTTTAGAAATCATGTCCTGATTTTCAGCTCACACTCTAGTTTTGAACATTCCGCCATTCATTCCTATGGGACCAATTTCACCACAAAAACGGCGATATTTCGTGAACCATTCGGCAAAACGTTCCACAAAGTAAAAGCCCACCAATCAGGAGCAATCCGCACGTTTCCGTATATTACTGTCCATGGAGTGTAAGGACTGTGGGAGGAGTTAGGGGGGTGAATGTGGGAGGAGTTAGGGGGGTACATTTGGCTATAATAATAATAATATATATGTGAGATGACAGGAAGTGGTCGCCATGCAGGAACACGTAATAAATAGAATGCAGTGTGGATGACCCCGCGGGGCGAGGCCAGGCGTCACACGTGTCATTGTTGTCTTCATCTTCTTGTCTGTATCAGTTCTATGGGGAAATCATTGCAAAACAATGTTACCAGAAAGAAAGTCCCTAAAAGAAACATTGTATGTATGATTACATTGTATGTACTGTATGATTACATTGTATGTACTGTATGATTACATTGTATGTGTGGTTACATTGTATGTACTGTATGATTACATTGTATGTACTGTATGATTACATTGTATGTATGATTACATTGTATGTACTGTATGATTACATTGTATGTACTGTATGATTACATTGTATGTATGATTACATTGTATGTACTGTATGATTACATTGTATGTATGATTACATTGTATGTACTGTATGATTACATTGTATGTATGATTACATTGTATGTGTGATTACATTGTATGTACTGTATGATTACATTGTATGTGTGGTTACATTGTATGTACTGTATGATTACATTGTATGTACTGTATGATTACATTGTATGTGTGGTTACATTGTATGTATGATTACATTGTATGTACTGTATGATTACATTGTATGTGTGGTTACATTGTATGTATGATTACATTGTATGTGTGGTTACATTGTATGTACTGTATGATTACATTGTATGTATGATTACATTGTATGTATTGTATGATTACATTGTATGTGTGGTTACATTGTATGTACTGTATGATTACATTGTATGTGTGGTTACATTGTATGTACTGTATGATTACATTGTATGTACTGTATGATTACATTGTATGTGTGGTTACATTGTATGTATGATTACATTGTATGTGTGGTTACATTGTATGTACTGTATGATTACATTGTATGTGTGGTTACATTGTATGTATGATTACATTGTATGTGTGGTTACATTGTATGTACTGTATGATTACATTGTATGTACTGTATGATTACATTGTATGTGTGGTTACATTGTATGTACTGTATGATTACATTGTATGTGTGGATACATTGTATGTACTGTATGATTACATTGCATGTACTGTATGATTACATTGTATGTGTGGTTACATTGTATGTACTGTATGATTAGATTGTATGTGTGGTTACATTGTATGTACTGTATGATTAGATTGTATGTGTGGTTACATTGTATGTACTGTATGATTACATTGTATGTATGATTACATTGTATGTACTGTATGATTACATTGTATGTATGATTACATTGTATGTACTGTATGATTACATTGTATGTATGATTACATTGTATGTACTGTATGATTACATTGTATGTGTGACTTGGCTGTCTTAAGAAACTACAACGTTACCACCCAATAAAGCGTCCCCGAGTGGGGATGGACCACCGCTCCGGCCTACAAGGGGTGTACAGGTGAAAGGGTTAATCCGTTGGGCCCCGGTTTAGCCGGGGTGGCCCCGTGCTGTCATGGCGGTGCCTTTTTCCTATCATTGATCTCTGAGGGCCGCGCACGTGATCAGGACATGGATCGATCGCCCTCCCGATGGCTTCTTCACATTACAATAAAAGATGAAGTCTCTGTAATTCCAGCGCAGCACACGCGGCGCCCATTCACAGAACACGCAGCGACGTGTACCGGGCCGGGCCAGAGGTGACATGTTCTTCTAAAAAAGAGCAGAGCGGGGGAAGGGCCGCGGCGGGAGAACACGGAGCAGGAGAAGGGGATCAATATCAATATAAGAGAGAAAATGACGATCGATAATCAGCCACCTGCCTGAGGAAACCTTAATTCATCCTCGTCCCGCCGTGATATGACCGCCATCAGATCTCACACGTCCGCGCTCTATAGAGACAAATCGCCACCGCGGGCTGCGCTCAATGATCGCCGCGCCCCATCTGGAGGGAAATCACAGCACAGACCCCCATTAAAGGGGAACTCCACTCCGGGGTCTTGTAACATTTACCCATTCTTCTATTTGTTCGCTGTTCATGGGGCCCCCTGTCACCCTCAATGCTGGTGCCGCCCCTCAGGCAATAGAAGAGTGGTCACATGGGGCCCCCTGTCACCCTCAATGCTGGTGCCGCCCCTCAGGCAATAGAAGAGTGGTCACATGGGGCCCCCTGTCACCCTCAATGCTGGTGCAGCCCCTCAGGCAATAGAAGAGTGGTCACATGGGGCCCGCTGTCACCCTCAATGCTGGTGCAGCCCCTCAGGCAATAGAAGAGTGGTCACATGGGGCCCGCTGTCACCCTCAATGCTGGTGCCGCCCCTCTGGTATTAGAAGAGTGGTCACATGGGGCCCGCTGTCACCCTCAATGCTGGTGCCGCCCCTCTGGTATTAGAAGAGTGGTCACTTTGGGCCCGCTGTCACCCTCGATGCTGGTGCCGCCCCTCAGGCATTAGAAGAGTGGTCACATGGGGCCCGCTGTCACCCTCAATGCTGGTGCCGCCCCTCAGGCAATAGAAGAGTGGTCACATGGGGCCCACTGTCACCCTCAATGCTGATGCCGCCCCTCTGGCAATAGAAGAGTGGTCACATGGGGCCCGCTGTCACCTTCGATGCTGGTGCCGCCCCTCAGGCAATAGAAGAGTGGTCACATGGGGCCCGCTGTCGCCCTCGATGCTGGTGCCGCCCCTCAGGCAATAGAAGAGTGGTCACATGGGGCCCGCTGTCACCCTCAATGCTGGTGCCGCCCCTCAGGCAATAGAAGAGTGGTCACATGGGGCCCGCTGTCGCCCTCAATGCTGGTGCCGCTCCTCAGGCAATAGAAGAGTGGTCACATGGGGCCCGCTGTCACCCTCGATGCTGGTGCCGCCCCTCAGGCAATAGAAGAGTGGTCACATGGGGCCCGCTGTCACCCTCGATGCTGGTGCCGCCCCTCAGGCAATAGAAAAGTTGTCACATGGGGCCCCCTGTCACCCTCAATGCTGGTGCCGCCCCTCAGGCAATAGAAGAGTGGTCACATGGGGCCCGCTGTCACCCTCAATGCTGGTGCCGCCCCTCAGGCAATAGAAAAGTTGTCACATGGGGCCCCCTGTCACCCTCAATGCTGGTGCCGCCCCTCAGGCAATAGAAGAGTGGTCACATGGGGCCCGCTGTCACCCTCAATGCTGGTGCCGCCCCTCTGGCAATAGAAGCGTGGTCACATGGGGCCCGCTGTCACCCTCAATGCTGGTGCCGCCCCTCATGCAATAGAAGAGTGGTCACATGGGGCCCGCTGTCACCCTCAATGCTGGTGCCGCCCCTCAGGCAATAGAAGAGTGGTCACATGAGGCCCGCTGTCACCCTCAATGCTGGTGCCGCCCCTCAGGCAACAGAAGAGTGGTCACATGGGACCCTCTGTCACCCTCAATGCTGGTGCCGCCCCTCAGGCAATAGAAGAGTGGTCACATGGGGCCCGCTGTCACCCTCAATGCTGGTGCCGCCCCTCAGGCAACAGAAGAGTGGTCACATGGGACCCTCTGTCACCCTCAATGCTGGTGCCGCCCCTCAGGCAATAGAAGAGTGGTCACATGGGACCCTCTGTCACCCTCAATGCTGGTGCCGCCCCTCAGGTATTAGAAGAGTGGTCACATGGGGCCCGCTGTCACCCTCAATGCTGGTGCCGCCCCTCTGGTATTAGAAGAGTGGTCACATGGGGCCCGCTGTCACCCTCAATGCTAGTGCCGCCCCTCAGACAATAGAAGAGTGGTCACATGGGGCCCGCTGTCACCCTCAATGCTGATGCCGCCCCTCTGGCAATAGAAGAGTGGTCACATGGGCCCGCTGTCACCTTCACTGCTGGTGCCGCCCCTCAGGCAATAGAAGAGTGGTCACATGGGGCCCGCTGTCGCCCTCGATGCTGGTGCCGCCCCTCAGGCAATAGAAGAGTGGTCACATGGGGCCCGCTGTCACCCTCAATGCTGGTGCCGCCCCTCAGGCAATAGAAGAGTGGTCACATGGGGCCCGCTGTCGCCCTCAATGCTGGTGCCGCCCCTCTGGCAATAGAAGAGTGGTCACATGGGGCCCGCTGTCGCCCTCAATGCTGGTGCCGCCCCTCAGGCAATAGAAGAGTGGTCACATGGGGCCCGCTGTCGCCCTCAATACTGGTGCCGCCCCTCAGGCAATAGAAGAGTGGTCACATGGGGCCCGCTGTCGCCCTCAATGCTGGTGCCGCCCCTCAGGCAATAGAAGAGTGGTCACATGGGGCCCGCTGTCACCCTCGATGCTGGTGCCGCCCCTCAGGCAATAGAAGAGTGGTCACATGGGGCCCGCTGTCACCCTCAATGCTAGTGCCGCCCCTCAGACAATAGAAGAGTGGTCACATGGGGCCCGCTGTCACCCTCGATGCTGGTGCCGCCCCTCTGGCAATAGAAGAGTGGTCACATGGGGCCCGCTGTCGCCCTCAATGCTGGTGCCGCCCCTCAGGTATTAGAAGAGTGGTCACATGGGGCCCGCTGTCGCCCTCAATGCTGGTGCCGCCCCTCAGGCAATAGAAGAGTGGTCACATGGGGCCCGCTGTCACCCAGAATGCTTCATCCACCGTGCAGGCAGAAAATAGGGAGTGAACCCCGTCATTCAGAGGAAGAACTCCGGAACACATAATAAGAGCGGCAACAAGAAGACTACAGATCAGATGAAACAGCATTGCCACTGGGAATAGGGAAGGAAGGGGACATACCGGGATCAAACCAGAATTCACCAAACGGGATCAGAGGAGATCAAAAACATTCAGCACCCCACAAGAACTGTTACATGAATGGCCCCTAAAAATCTTGGGGTCTCCTGGAAGTTTGTGGCTCATATTTGGCCTAACAATCTACTTTCTGTGGTCTGTAGAAGATTGGTGGTGATGGTGGTGGCGGTAGTGGTGGTGGTGATGGTGGCGGTGGTGATGGTGACGGTGGTGATGGTGACGGTGGTGGTGACGGTGGTGGTGATGGTGGTGATGGTGGTGGTGATGGTGGTGGTGATGGTGACGGTGGTGGTGACGGTGGTGGTGATGGTGGTGATGGTGGTGACGGTGGTGGTGATGGTGGTGGTGACGGTGGTGGTGATGGTGGTGGCGGTGATGGTGGCAGTGGTGGTGGTGGTGGTGGTGGTGATGGTGGTGGTGGTGATGGTGGTGGTGATGGTGGTGGTGACGGTGGTGGTGATGGTGGTGGTGGTGATGGTGGTGACGGTGGTGGCGGTCATGGTGGCAGTGGTGGTGGTGGTGGTGACGGTGGTGATGACGGTGGTGGTGGTGGTGACCGTGGTGGTGGCGGTGATGGTGATGGTGGTGGTGGTGGTGATGGTGGTGGTGATGGAGGCGCTGGTGGTGGTGGCGGTGGTGGTGGAGGCGGTGGTGGTGACGGTGGTGGTGGTGGTGACCGTGGTGGTGGCGGTGATGGTGGTGGTGGTGGTGATGGTGGTGGTGATGGAGGCAGTGGTGGTGGTGGCGGTGGTGGTGGTGGTGGTGACGGTGGTGACGGTGGTGGTGACGGTGGTGGTGGTGACCGTGGTGGTGGCGGTGATGGTGATGGTGGCAGTGGTGGTGATGGTGGTAGTGATGGTGGTGGTGGCGGTGACGGTGACGGTGGTGGTGACGGTGGTGACGGTGGTGGTGACGGTGGTGGTGGTGGTGACCGTGGTGGTGGCGGTGATGGTGGTGGTGGTGTTGATGGAGGCAGTGGTGGTGGTGGCGGTGGTGGTGGTGACGGTGGTGGTGACGGTGGTGGTGACCGTGGTGGTGGCGGTGATGGTGGTGGTGGTGGTGATGGTGGTGGTAATGATGGTGGTGGTGGCGGTGATGGTGATGGTGGTGGTGGTGGTGATGGTGGAAGTGATGGTGGTGGTGGCGGTGACGGTGTTGGTGGCGGTAGCAGTGGTGGTGTCACCTTCCTGGATTCTCTGCATTTCCGATGTCTCACTCTTATCGCTGATATTGTGTCCTCAGGTCGCCTCCTGCAACCTCGGGATCCATTCTTGTTGATTTCTCTTTCACTCGGAATAATTCAATAAAAAACAATGAAATAGAAATGTTAGATGTCTCCGTACAACTCAGAGCAGAATATATCCTCCGGCACATCGCCTGCCAGACGTCCTGCCCACAGCCAGCTGACCAGAGAGCTTATCATTCCAAACATCTCCGACTGGCGGGATATGGAGGAGTCTGGAGTCAGCTGAGTCCATCGAGGTCATTGAGTCCTCCGGCAGCGCAGAGTATTTCAGGAGAGGAGTTATAGAGGAAGGAGAGGAGTCCTCCAGCAGTGCAGAGTATTTCAGGAGAGGAGTTATAGAGGAAGGAGCGGAGTCCTCCGGCAGTGCAGAGTATTTCAGGAGAGGAGTTATAGAGGAAGGAGAGGAGTCCTCCAGCAGCGCAGAGTATTTCAGGAGAGGAGAGATATAGAGGAAGGAGCAGAGTCCTCCAGCAGTGCAGAGTATTTCAGGAGAGGAGAGTTATAGAGGAAGGAGAGGAGTCCTCCGGCAGTGCAGAGTATTTCAGGAGAGGAGTTATAGAGGAAGGAGCGGAGTCCTCCAGCAGAGCAGAGTATTTCAGGAGAGGAGTTATAGAGGAAGGAGCGGAGTCCTCCAGCAGTGCAGAGTATTTCAGCAGAGGAGTTATAGAGGAAGGAGCGGAGTCCTCCAGCAGTGCAGAGTATTTCAGGAGAGGAGTTATAGAGGAAGGAGAGGAGTCCTCCAGCAGTGCAGAGTATTTCAGGAGAGGAGTTATAGAGGAAGGAGAGGAGTCCTCCAGCAGTGCAGAGTATTTCAGGAGAGGAGAGTTATAGAGGAAGGAGCGGAGTCCTCCGGCAGCGCAGAGTATTTCAGGAGAGGAGTTATAGAGGAAGGAGAGGAGTCCTCCGGCAGCGCAGAGTATTTCAGGAGAGGAGTTATAGAGGAAGGAGCGGAGTCCTCCGGCAGCGCAGAGTATTTCAGGAGAGGAGTTATAGAGGAAGGAGAGGAGTCCTCCGGCAGCGCAGAGTATTTCAGGAGAGGAGTTATAGAGGAAGGAGCGGAGTCCTCCGGCAGCGCAGAGTATTTCAGGAGAGGAGTTATAGAGGAAGGGGCGGAGTCCTCCGGCAGCGCAGAGTATTTCAGGAGAGGAGTTATAGAGGAAGGGGCGGAGTCCTCCGGCAGCGCAGAGTATTTCAGGAGAGGAGTTATAGAGGAAGGGGCGGAGTCCTCCGGCAGCGCAGAGTATTTCAGGAGAGGAGTTATAGAGGAAGGGGCGGAGTCCTCCGGCAGCGCAGAGTATTTCAGGAGAGGAGAGTTATAGAGGAAGGAGCGGAGTCCTCCGGCAGCGCAGAGTATTTCAGGAGAGGAGAGTTATAGAGGAAGGAGCGGAGTCCTCCGGAAGTGCAGAGTATTTCAGGAGAGGAGAGTTATAGAGGAAGGAGCGGAGTCCTCCAGCAGCGCAGAGTATTTCAGGAGAGGAGTTATAGAGGAAGGAGCGGAGTCCTCCGGCAGCGCAGAGTATTTCAGGAGAGGAGAGTTATAGAGGAAGGAGCGGAGTCCTCCGGCAGCGCAGAGTATTTCAGGAGAGGAGAGTTATAGAGGAAGGAGCGGAGTCCTCCAGCAGAGCAGAGTATTTCAGGAGAGGAGAGTTATAGAGGAAGGAGCGGAGTCCTCCAGCAGCGCAGAGTATTTCAGGAGAGGAGTTATAGAGGAAGGAGAGGAGTCCTCCAGCAGAGCAGAGTATTTCAGGAGAGGAGTTATAGAGGAAGGAGAGGAGTCCTCCAGCAGAGCAGAGTATTTCAGGAGAGGAGAGTTATAGAGGAAGGAGCGGAGTCCTCTAGCAGAGCAGAGTATTTCAGGAGAGGAGAGTTATAGAGGAAGGAGAGGAGTCCTCCAGCAGAGCAGAGTATTTCAGGAGAGGAGAGTTATAGAGGAAGGAGCGGAGTCCTCCAGCAGTGCAGAGTATTTCAGGAGAGGAGTTATAGAGGAAGGAGAGGAGTCCTCCAGCAGAGCAGAGTATTTCAGGAGAGGAGAGTTATAGAGGAAGGAGCGGAGTCCTCCAGCAGTGCAGAGTATTTCAGGAGAGGAGTTATAGAGGAAGGAGCGGAGTCCTCCAGCAGAGCAGAGTATTTCAGGAGAGGAGAGTTATAGAGGAAGGAGCGGAGTCCTCCAGCAGTGCAGAGTATTTCAGGAGAGGAGTTATAGAGGAAGGAGCGGAGTCCTGCAGCAGTGCAGAGTATTTCAGGAGAGGAGTTATAGAGGAAGGAGCGGAGTCCTCCAGCAGCGCAGAGTATTTCAGGAGAGGAGTTATAGAGGAAGGAGCGGAGTCCTGCAGCAGTCTCTATATTCTCTTGTCTGATGTCTTTATGAACTTTAATTGATTCCAGTATTTCAGTAATATATTTAGGTCTTTCCAACTTTTGCGGTTTGGCCAATATGCCTCCAATGTTCCTCCAGTGTTCCTCTAATATTCCTCCAATGTTCATCCAATGTTCCTCCAATGTTCCTCTAATATTCCTCCAATGTTCATCCAATGATCCTCCAATGTTCATCCAATGATCCTCCAATGTTCATCCAATGATCCATCCAATGTTCCTCCAATGTTCATCCAATGATCCATCCAATGTTCCTCCAATGTTCATCCAATGTTCCTCCAATGTTTCTTCAATGTTTCACTAATGTTCATCCAATATTCCTCCAATGTTCATCCAGTGTTCCTCCAATGTTCATCCAATGATCCATCCAATGTTCTTCCAATGTTCCTCTAATGTTTCTTCACTGTTTTACTAATGTTCATCCAATATTCCTCCAATGTTCATCCAATGTTCCTCTAATGATCCTCCAGTGTTCCTCCAATGTTCCTCCAATGTTTCCCCAATGTTCCCCCAATGTTCATCCAATGTTCTTCCAATGTTCCACTAATGTTCATCCAATGTTCCTCCAATGTTCCTCCAATGATCCTCCAGTGTTCCTCCAATGTTCCTCCAGTGTTTCTCCAATGTTCATCCAATGTTCTTCCAATCTTCCACTAATGATCCTCCAATGTTCATCCAATGATCCTCCAGTGTTCCTCCAATGTTCCTCCAATGTTCATCCAATGTTCATCCAATGTTCATCCAATGTTCCTCTAATGATCCTCCAGTGTTCCTCCAATGTTCCTCCAATGTTCATCCAATGTTCCTCCAATGTTCCTCCAATGATCCTCCAGTGTTCCTCCAATGTTCCTCCAATGTTCATCCAATGTTCTTCCAATCTTCCACTAATGATCCTCCAATGTTCATCCAATGATCCTCCAGTGTTCCTCCAATGTTCCTCCAATGTTCATCCAATGTTCATCCAATGTTCATCCAATGTTCCTCTAATGATCCTCCAGTGTTCCTCCAATGTTCCTCCAATGTTCATCCAATGTTCATCCAATGTTCCTCTAATGATCCTCCAATGTTCCTCCAATGTTCCTCCAATGTTCATCAGACATTGGGGGCGTGGTCTGGTTGTGACGCAATGATTGTACAATGTTGCAGAGCAGGAAGTCACATCAGGACGGCTCCTTTTATTGTTGACTTCTCGCCCTGTATGTTCATTTTGTCTTCCTGTCAGTACGGAAAACCCAAGTCAATTAATTTTTGCATCACAAATACGATTGCAGCGCCATATGGCGCCTTGTTCGGCCACTTTGCATATGAAAAGGCTCCTGTATGGCGCGACCTTCACAGCACATTTGGAGACGGCGCCTTTGATGAGCGCAGTCTGGGGAACGCACATCTGTCAGGACGGCAGCAGATGTCATCCTCGTCTCTTCTTATCAACTCACCTGCACAACCGGCGCCATGACTACACGAACTTATTCTGTGTCACTGAAAGCTGAACATTATCAACATGACAAGAACACAAAGCACTCCGAATCCAATCTACTCCGAGGGGAGGACTACGGCTAGAACCCCAAATAATGCATGGCAACAGGTTCTGCCAAGCTGCCAGTGTAAAGGGGCTCTCCACGGTCCCTTAAATGTCATCCAACCCGCGGTCAACCCTTTCACAAGATAAAGGTGTCACATCCTATAGGGTGGTTTCCAGGTTATCACTCACTGTTACTGAAAGGCCAACAGTGTCTAAAATGTCCTGCATGTTGGTGGGCAGGAAAGTGAAGTAGAGCAGCTTCTGTGCTGTAGAGGAAGTCGTAATGGCTTTGGGTTCATTTATTTCTTTACTTTTTTTTAGTTTGATGATTTTGAACTGGGGTTTGGTATTGTTCTATTGCTCAGGGCTCTCTGCAGAAGCTGCACGGCAACGTGTCGGCTACCAAGCTTTACCAGCACAGAGGATAAGGATGGACAACTGAGCATGTGCAAAAGGGGCCTAGAGCTCCACCTGTGGCTGAAAAAGAAATGACTAAATATTTAATATACTTACACTATATTGCCCCAAGTATTGGTCGGCCGGCCTTTCCACACACATGACCTTTAATAGCCCCCCAGTCTTAGTCCGTAGGGTTCAATATTGAGTTGGCCCCGCCCTTTCCACACACATGACCTTTAATGGCCCCCCAGTCTTAGTCCGTAGGGTTCAATATTGAGTTGGCCCCGCCCTTTCCACACACATGACCTTTAATGGCCCCCCCAGTCTTAGTCCGTAGGGTTCAATATTGAGTTGGCCAGACCCTTTCCACGCACATGACCTTTAATGGCCCCCCAGTCTTAGTCCGTAGGGTTCAATATTGAGTTGGCCCAGCCCTTTCCACGCACATGACCTTTAATGGCCTCCCAGTCTTAGTCCGTAGGGTTCAATATTGAGTTGGCCCCGCCCTTTCCACGCACATGACCTTTAATGACCCCCCGGTCTTAGTCCGTAGGGTTCAATATTGAGTTGGCCCCGCCCTTTCCACGCACATGACCTTTAATGGCCTCCCAGTCTTAGTCCGTAGGGTTCAATATTGAGTTGGCCCCGCCCTTTCCACGCACATGACCTTTAATGGCCTCCCAGTCTTAGTCCGTAGGGTTCAATATTGAGTTGGCCCCGCCCTTTCCACGCACATGACCTTTAATGGCCTCCCAGTCTTAGTCCGTAGGGTTCAATATTGAGTTGGCCCCGCCCTTTCCACGCACATGACCTTTAATGGCCTCCCAGTCTTAGTCCGTAGGGTTCAATATTGAGTTGGCCCCGCCCTTTCCACGCACATGACCTTTAATGGCCTCCCAGTCTTAGTCCGTAGGGTTCAATATTGAGTTGGCCCCACCCTTTCCACACACATGACCTTTAATGACCCCCCAGTCTTAGTCCGTAGGGTTCAATATTGAGTTGGCCCCGCCCTTTGCAGCTATAACAGCTTCAACTCTTCTGGGAAGGCCGTCCACAAGGTTTAGGAGGGTGTCTATGGGAAGGTTGGACCATTCTTCCAGAAGCACATTTGTCAGGTCAGGCACTGATGTCGGGGGAGGGGCACTGATGTCGGGGGAGGAGGCCTGGCTCGCAGTCTCCACTCTAATTCATCCCAAAGGTGTTCTATGGGGTTGAGGTCAGGACTCTGTGCAGGACAGTCAAGTTCCTCCACCCCAAACTGGCTCCTCCATGTCTTTATGGACCTTGCTTTGTGCACTGGTCTAGGTGTTGGGGGCTGAGATGAGGGGGAGCTGAACTGAGCTGTTGAGTAAATGCTGGCAGGGGGGAGCAGAGCTGCTGAGTCACTGCTGAGACGGGGAGCTGAGCTGCTGAATCAGTGCTGGGAGGGAGAGCAGAGATGCTAAGTTACTGCTGAGAGAGGAAGTAGGGCTGCTGAGTCACTGCTGAGAGGGGGAGCTGAGCTGCTGAGTAGCTGCTGGAAGAGGAAAGCAGAGCTGCTGATTCAGTGCTGGGAGGGGGAGCAGAGCTGCTGAATCAGTGCTGGGAGGAGGAGAGTCGCTGCAGAGATGGGGAGGTGAGCTGCTGAATCAGTGTTGAGAGGAGGAGCAGAGCTGCTGAGTCGCTCCTGGAAGAGGAAAGCAGAGTGCTGAGTCAGTGCTGAGAGGGGAAGCAGGGCTGTTGAGTCACTGCTGAGAGGGGGAAGCTGAGCTGCTGAGTCACTGCTGAGAGGGGGAGCTGAGCTGCTGAGTCGCGGCTGAGAGGGGGATCTGAGATGCCAAGGCACTGATCACAGGGTGGAGCAGGGTAAACTGAGCTGCTGGGAGTCCCTGCTGGGAGGGGGTAGTAGGGCGAGTTAGGTTGCTGTGATAAAAACTCCATTTCTCACTCATTTCACAGGCATAGTCCACTGTTGTCACCATCAGGAAACCTGCCTATTCGGGAAACCCATCTCGTCACATGTTGGGGGAGTGGACAAGACCTGTAAGTGTTACTGAACAACACAAGAGAAAAATGAGGCCTCCTGCCCTGCCAGGCAAGGCAGTGCTGTGTGACAGAGCTGTGTAATTCTCAGGTCTGGATGGACAGAACTACAAATCCTTTGGCAGGTTGAAGCAGCTCCTGTACTCAAGGCTTAGGAAGGGTTAAGTGACAGGGCCACTTTTTGCAGCAGGGCCACTCAGAAACACATTGGGATCTTCCTTGTCTTTATGCCTATACCCCCCCCCCGCTCTGAAAGGCAGCGTACGGATGACAGGTTCCCTTTTAATCCTCTCTGACTATTTGCCGAACAATGAGTGCAAAGACAAAGAAAACACATTGTGAAGCGGGATAAATGAAGGGGTAAAAATATCTCCACCGTGTCCCCGCAGGTCTGGATCTGCAAAGATGGAGAATGAATTAGAGCAAAAAGGATTTCAGCTCCGGGGCTCTATAAACACTTCGAAAAACGGAAAATTTGTGCAAACAATTTGTCAGAGCAGATGTCACTACTAACGTGCAGGCATCACTACGCCTTTATCTTTCCTAGAGAAAACCTGGCCTGGGGGGGGGGGGGGGGGGCGGTATGGATCAAGAGTTTCATTAAGCGCATTCACTAACAAGAACCTACAGAGGCGGCGAGCGTTCCTCCGCTGTGCGCACCCAGATCCATTCAGGTTCTCATTAACTCCTCACAGCCCGCGCTGGGTCTACAGGCCATGGTCCTCTGTGCCTCTCTACAGCTGGAAACAATGTACCGCACTGACAGGTTCTATATAATGATCATTGTAGCCCTCTTTTGGGGGGGGGAGGGGAAAGAAGGGAACCAGAACCTTCACTTATGCCGGCCATAGACGGGTCGAAAATAGGCCGATTTTCGCACCATTAGTGGGTTAATTGGTGGGCCGTTTTTCAGGCTTTTTGCACATTTTTTTTTATTGGGCATGTTGGAAAATTTGCGGCCTATGTTGACGATCGGCCGATTTTCCCGGCAATGATGGGCAAATCGGCCGATCCTTTTACCGATAAAAAATCTGCGCATGAGCCGTGACCTGCAAGAAGAAGAAACAGAAGAAGAAAAAGAAGAAGAAGAAGAAAAGAAGAAGAAAAAGAAGAAAAAGAAGAAAAAGCAGAAAAAGAAGAAGAAGAAGAAGAAGAGGAAGAAAAAGAAGAAGAATAAGAAGAATAATAATAATAAGAATTCCAGTCCGCTATTATATTTTTATATAAAAAGTCTTGCGGTTGCAACAATGTATCTATTTGTATCCGAATAAAAACATCATAAAAACAACCGCAAGACTTTTTATATAAAAATACAATAGCGGACTGGAATTCTTCCTCTTCTTCTTCTTCCTCTTCCTCTTCTTCCTCTTCTTCTTCTTCCTCTTCCTCTTCCTCTTCTTCTTCTTCCTCTTCTTCTTCTTCTTCCTCTTCCTCTTCCTCTTCTTCCTCTTCCTCTTCTTCCTCTTCTTCCTCCTCTTCCTCTTCTTCTTTTTCTTTTTCTTCTTCTCTCCCCCGTGTGCTGCCCCATCTCTGCAGGGACAGAAGTAATTATGGGATTAAATGCCGGCCATAGACGGGACGAAAATCGGCCGATTTTTTCACTGTTGGTAATGTCAGCCGATCGAATAACCGATTTTTCGTTTTTTTTTTTTTAAAAAACGTCCGATTTTCGACCCGTCTATGGCCTGCATGGGGAGGAGCGGGTTTGATAATAACGTTGTCAGTGCCTCCACCCAGGAAAGGACCTCTGTGAACATGTGAACGTGGGGGGGGGGGTTCCCTTCCTGGAAAATCATTCAGTAATCTAACCAAACTGTAGCGCTACCCCCCAAGGGGCCGCTGTAAATTCTTTGCCAACACAGCGCAGAGGCAGCCAGACTCCCAGCAACGATCCATTCTCTCCGGCTCAATGCACAGTCTAGGGCTGGGGTCTCCAAATTTTCTAAACAATGGTCCAGTTTATTGTACCTCAGACTTTAGGGGGGGCGGACTGTGACCAGGCTGGCCAGCGGTAGTAGAAAATGCCCCATTATCAGTGGGAACAACCTTGCCTCAGCCTTCGGAGTAAGAAAATGACATAACATCTGTGGCCAGTAGGAGGAGGAATAGGACCCCATTACTGATATTAACTGAAGGAATATCGCCCTATCGTCAGTGATTATGGGAGGAATAGTGCTCCATCATTAATGATAAATTGGAGGAATAGTGCTCCATCATTAATGATAAATGGGAGGAATAGTGCTCCATCAATGGTGATAAATTGGGGGAATAGTGCTCCATCATTAATGATAAATTGGAGGAATAGGGCTCCATCGTTGGTGATAAATTGGAGGAATAGTGCTCCATCATTAATGATAAATTGGAGGAATAGTGCTCCATCATTAATGATAAATTGGAGGAATAGTGCTCCATCATTAATGATAAATTGGAGGAATAGTGCTCCATCATTGGCCAATGGATCCAGAGAGGGTGCTTCCTGGACCATGCATCCAAGAGGGTGATTCCCAGGCAATGGATCCAGAGAGGGTGCTTCCTGGACCATGCATCCAAGAGGGTGATTCCAAGGCAATGGATCCAGAGAGGGTGATTCCCAGGCAACGGATCCAGAGAGGGTGCTTCCTGGGCCATGCATCCAGAGAGTGTGATTCCCAGGCAATGGATCCAGAGAGGGTGCTTCCTGGACCATGCATCCAAGAGGGTGATTCCAAGGCAATGGATCCAGAGAGGGTGATTCCCAGGCAATGGAACCAGAGAGGGTGCTTCCTGGACCATGCATCCAGAGAGGGTGATTCCCAGGCAATGGATCCAGAGAGGGTGCTTCCTGGGCCATGCATCCAGAGAGGGTGATTCCCAGGCAATGGATCCAGAGAGGGTGCTTCCTGGGCCATGCATCCAGAGAGGGTGATTCCCAGGCAATGGATCCAGAGAGGGTGCTTCCTGGGCCATGCATCCAGAGAGGGTGATTCCCAGGCAATGGATCCAGAGAGGGTGCTTCCTGGGCCATGCATCCAGAGAGGGTGATTCCCAGGCAATGGATCCAGAGAAGGTGCTTTCTGGACAATGGATCCAGAGAGGATTTCCTAGGGACAATTGATCCAGTTAGGGTGACTCTTGGACAGTGGATCCAAGGTGGGTGCTTCCTGGGCGATGGATGGCCGTGAGCTCCATATTTTGGGTGCTGCATGACAGGATACACAAGATCCAAGATATATAGTTTTCCTTTCTCTGAGAAGCAGAGGGAATGTGGGGGATTATGGGTAACCAGTTCTGTCAGATAGAAGGGACACAAGTAGTTTGGGGCTTTCTAGGTAGGCCACTTGTAAAGGATATCCTCAGTTTAATTGGAAGTCAGTGTAGGGAGAAAAAGAATGAAGTAATGTGACTGGGTTGGTGGGTGTGTATGTAGGTGGAGTCAAGGCATGGGGTGGGGCACTAGTCTATCTCCAAACACCCATCTCCTGGTGACTGCATGGCTGTAGGCGACTTCTGCCCATTGTAGCTGTGTGGGAGGGGTATGGCAGTCAGGTGAACACCGAATCTCTTTCCATTTTGTGTACATGACCAATAGAGTGATCAAATGACTGCCATGTTGATGCTGGAACTAGGGGCAGCCTGGCATTGGTTTAATGAGTTCACTGCCATGGGCTCCGGGTGCCATTTTGGGAAAGCCTTTGTCTAGACCAGTTTTGACCTCTCACTAGATTTTGGCAGCCATTTTGGGATGTGGAAGTACTATATATAACACATTCTGTGTCCTAGGTGTGCCCCTGGGTTAGGAATTGTTAGGTAGCGGCAGCAACTCCATCTTATGCAGGGACAGTTAGAACCAGGGGCGGACTGACTATTTGGGAACTCGGGGACTGCCCAAGGGCCCGGGGTCAGTAGGGGGCCCCATGAAATGCTCCTGGTACCCTTCATATGTTTTTTTGTGTGTGGTTTGTGTGTGGGCAAGGACACAGGGGCCCCATGATCCCCTATTGCCCAAGGGCCCCATGAGTTGTCAGTCCGCCCCTGGTTAGAACTTGTAGACTTCCTCACCAATTCAGTCAGAAGAGGTGAGGACTTTTCCTGGAGTAAGAAGAAAGATCCATTACCTGCAGAGGGGCCCCATTGTGAAGCACTCAGGGGCCCTGAAAAGCCTTATGAGAGGACCTGTGTGTAGTCACTGTTGAAGCCCAGCACTTGCATGGATTGTGAGCTTAACGGAGGCGTCCTCTGATAATAACTGCCTTCCTGCCCTATATTTCTGTATACGGATGAAGAATTGTTCTAGGAAGAGCCCTGTCATCTGTCTACAAAGTCATTCTAGCAAGTAAACCTGTGGCCCAAATGCTCACAGAGAGGGGTGGGGGAGGGCCAGACAAGGACATCCTCAGGGGCCAGGCATCCTCATTATTAATCTGTGATGTCATGAGTTGTCTTCTCTGCCTTTTGGCTAAGATCAAGTGAAGTATCTGTTCTTATCAGTTGTCTGGGACAGGACCCTGACTCTTCACCAATTGGGGCACCAGTAAGTAATCCCGGATGTAATAAGGTGGGAATGGGAGAGCCTTTTTCTTCCGGATTGATTCTGGCCTGGTGCACCAGGCTTGTCCCCGGTGGTAGTCAAGGATTTTCCAGCATGAAGGTCATGCCACAGCACCTACATCGAATTTAAGTCCGGACTTTAACTAGACCACTCCAAAACCTTCATTTTGTTTTTGTTTTTTATTCAGGGTGGACTTGTTGGTGTTTTTGGATCATTGTCCTGCTGCAAAACCCAAATGCGCTTGAGCTTCAGGTCAGGAACTGCTGGCTGGACATTGTCCTTCAGGATTTTCTGGTAGAGCATAGAATTCATGGTTCCATCGATGGTGGCAAGTCCTCCAGGTCCTGACCATCACACTACTGCCACCATGTTTCACTGTTGGGCTGATGTTCTTTTTATGAATCGCTGTGTTAGTTTTACGCCAGATGTAACGGGATGCACACCTTCCACCAAGATCAACTTTTGTCCCATCAGTCCACAGAATATTTGCCCAAAAGTCTTGGTGGTAGTCAAGATGGTTTTTGGGAAATGTGAGATGAGCCTTTGTGTTCTTTTTGGTCAGCAGTGGCTGTGGCCTTGGAACTCTCCCATGGCGGCCATTTTTTTCCCGGTCTCTTTCTTATTGTTGAATCATGAACACTGACCTTACCTGAGGCAAGTGAGGCCTGCAGTTCTTTAGATGTTGTTCTGGCTTCTTTTATGACCTCCTGGATGAGTTGTCGTTGGGCTCTTGGAGTAATTTTGGTAGGCCACCCACACCTGGGAAGGTTCACCACTGTTCCAAGTTTTCTCCATTTGTGGATAATGGCTCTCACTGTGGTTCACTGGTGTCCCAAAACCTTAGAAATAGCTTTGTAACCCTTTCCAGACTGATACATGCAAATTACTTTGTTTATTGTCTGTTCGTAAATTTCTTTAGATCGGTACATTATGTGTTGCTTTTTGAGATCTTTTAACATGCTTCACTTTGTCAGAAAGCTTCTATTCAAGTGACTGTTGATTCAACAGGTCTGGCAGTAATCATGGTGTGGCAAGTGAAGCTTAACTCAGCTTTCCAAAAAATGGAACAGTTCATTCATGATTTAACAAGGAAGTTGGAGGGGGGGGGGCAGCTACTTTTTCACATAGGGCCAGGCAGGTCTGGACAGCTTTTTTCCTTTAATAAATGAAATCAGGAAGGGGAAAATATTTTTTTCTAGCACTGTCTGCTAATGTATGCTGCCATTGGGATGTGCCAGGAAAGGGTCAGGATACAATGTTTCTATTAGTTCCTGTTTTTATGTAGAGAATGGATGTCTCCCTATCAGAAATTCGTTTCTAATTGATATAATTTTGTCCTTTTTTGTTCTCCTCCTCCTTTCACTCACCTTTAATCTTTCTTTCTTTTTCTCTCTGTGTCTCCTGTTGCTGTACGAGGCGCCCGAAGCCGGGAAATGATTATGGATCGTCCTGTTTAAAATTCGGTATTATTTATGTCCCATATGTGCACCGATTCTCGGCATCCATTTATAACCGTCAGATTAATGTGAACAATTTCATGAGTATAAATCTTTTTGCTTTTCTGGGAGAGAGATGGCGAAAAACAGCTGAATCGTATCATTTTTACAGCGCACTGAACGCCTGTGAGCTCGGCGAGTGTTCTGCGTTGTAATTATGAAAAAATCTGCTCATTGTTAGCGAAACCTGCTGATTCTTAACGAGGCGGACTGGTCACTGCATTCAGTGACACTAAGGGCTGCGTACACAGGTATGATCAGTTGAAACATCCAGTCTTGCACAGGTGTACTGGCTCCTCCCCTTCAGTCTTGCACAGGTGTACTGGCTCCTCCCCTTCATTCCTACACAGGTGTACCGGCTCCTCCCCTTCAGTCCTGCACAGGTGTACCAGCTCCCCCCCTTCAGTCTTGCACAGGTGTACCGACTCCTCCCCTTCAGTCCTGCACAGCTGTACCGGCTCCTCCTCTTCAGTCCTGCACAGCTGTACCGGCTCCTCCTCTTCAGTCCTGCACAAGTGTACCAGCTCCTCCCCTTCAGTCTTGCACAGGTGTACCGGCTCCTCCCCTCCAGTCTTTCACAGGTGTACTGGTTTCTCCCCTTCAGTCTTGCACAGGTGTACTGGTTCCTCCCCTTCAGTCTTGCACAGGTGTACCTGCTCCCCTCCTCCAATCTTGCACAGGTTTACCTACTCCTCCCCTTCAGTCCTGCACAAGTGTACCAGCTCCTCCCCTCCAGTATTGCACAGGTGTATTGGCTCCTCCCCTTCAGTCTTGCACAGGTGTTCTGGCTCTTCCCCTTCAGTCTTGCACAGGTGTACCGGCTCCTCCCCTTCAGTCTTGCACAGGTGTACCGGTTCCTCCCCTTCAGGCTTGCACAGGTGTACCGGCTCCTCCCCTTTAGTCTTGCACAGTTGTACCAGCTCCTCCCCTTCAGTCTTTCACAGGTGTACCGGCTCCTCCCCTTCAGTCTTGCATAAGTTATAGGCCCCTCCCCTTCAGTCTTGCCAGGTGTACCCCCTCCTCAGCGGCAAATCCACAGTCTGGGAGAGGAGGTGGTTGTCCTCCCTACCCATCTGCAGTGTAGGGACTCAGGATCACAGGAAATTGTCCTTGTTCCGCAGTGGGAGTCTGAGAGTCCAGAAAATGGAGAAAAATGGCTCATTTTCCCAGCAGCAGTTCCACAGTCCAGGAGAGGAGATGGTTGCCCTCCCTCCCCAGAAGCAGTTCCACAGTCCGGGACAGGAGGTGGTTGCCCTCCCTCCCCAGAAGCAGTTCCACAGTCCGGGACAGGAGGTGGTTGCCCTCCCTCCCCAGAAGCAGTTCCACATTTCAGGAGAGAAGGTGGTTGCCCTCCCTCCCCAGAAGCAGTTCCACATTTTGGGAGAGAAGGTGGTTGCCCTCCCTCCCCAGAAGCAGTTCCACAGTCCGGGAGAGGAGGTGGTTGCGCTCCCTCCCCAGAAGCAGTTCCACATTTCGGGAGAGAAGGTGGTTGCCCTTCCCAGCAGCAGTTCCACAGTCCAGGAGAGGAGGTGGTTGCCCTTCCCAGCAGCAGTTCCACAGTCCAGGAGAGGAGGTGGTTGCGCTCCCTCCCCAGAAGCAGTTCCACATTTCGGGAGAGAAGGTGGTTGCGCTCCCTCCCCAGAAGCAGTTCCACATTTCGGGAGAGAAGGTGGTTGCCCTCCCTCCCTCCCCAGAAGCAGTTCCACAGTCCAGGAGAGGAGGTGGTTGTCCTCCCTCCCCAGAAGCAGTTCCACAGTCCAGGAGAGGAGGTGGTTGCCCTCCCTCCCCAGAAGCAGTTCCACAGTCCGGGACAGGAGGTGGACGTCCTCCCTCTGGAATAGTTAGCCAGAGTGGAGGCTGACTGAAGCGCTGGCAACAGGGCAGAGCACCGCTGGCCTCTATCCAGCACCTACCATGTCTTCACAGCTCCTGGGAGTTGGGGCAGTCAACCCCTCTCCCCAGCAGCAGACTGAGCCCCAGAACAGTAAACACCTCCCAGCTGAAGAGGGTCCATTCCTCTGCCCACACACTAACAACTCTTCCCTGAACGAAGATCATGTGGACCGACTGTGTGGGTTCACTCTGCTGGACTAATGCATGTCCAGACCAGGTGGAGGTCTGGGACCTGGTTAGTCTACTTTTGAGAGGGGAGAAATGTGACAGACCCAACCAGGACAGGGGCTTTTGGAGGGTACTGCATGCTAGCATCTTGCCTACTGACCATGGGCCCTGACATCTTAGGGGCTCTATTCTTTGGGAGGTATTTGCCTGGGGGAACATTTTGTAGTTTCACTTCAGCTACAGATTTGGGGTCTCTGTGCCCAAACCAGCATTGACTGCTTCAAACCCATCCTAGACTCAGAGACTCATAGTAGATGTTAATATAATCAGCTCAAAACAACCTAAAGCTGAGGTCTCTGTAATCCATTTTTAAGGTGTGATGTGTTTTCTGTTGTGCCTTTCTCCCATTGTTAATTGGGTCACCTTTCCTTTGGTCCTCCTGAAGGTTCCTACATGATGGGATTAGTCTGGTGTCAACTTTACCTTGTTACCTAATCAGTGTGGGATGTTATCCCAATGTATAATATTTGTTTTTATTGTTCATGTGGGGGCTGCCCCTATTTCTGAAGTGTATAAAAACCTGTATTTCTGTTCAATAAAAAGAGTTCCTTGTGGCACCTAAGCAAGTGTCGTCTAGTTCTTGGGTGCGATAATACCTTGTTCCTGTGTCCCAGCGGCGGGGAAGCAGTTCTCTGACGGAAGCACCCAGGCGGCCAAGCTGTCTGTCACACATACCATCTTATCAAATGCAAATTTTCAGGAAAAAGATTAATTTTAGTGCACATAGACATGATAACATACCCAATTTTTTGGAAAACATAAAAGATGATGCTGTGGCAAGCAAATAGTTACCAAACATGTCAAAATGTACAATTGTGCGATTCTGTGAAATGGTGACTAACGGAGGTCAGAAACACTGGAGTTTTTATTTTATTTTTTATTATTCGTTTTAAGAAATCAACAATCTGTAATCCAGATGCAAAGTCAACGTATCTGCATGGTGTGGTATGTGAGCTCCTGTGTCCCCACAGGGGGCAAGACATGAAGCTGCCCTCTGAAGCTGCCCTCAGGGGGCAGGACATTAAGCTGCCCTCTGAAGCTGCCCTCAGGGGCAGGACATGAAGCTGCCCTCTGAAGCTGACCTCAGGGGGCAGGACATGAAGCTGCCCTCTGAAGCTGACCTCAGGGGGCAGGACATGAAGCTGCCCCCTAAAGCTGCCCTCAGGGGCAGGACATAAAGCTGCTCTCTGAAGCTGACCTCAGGGGGCAGGACATGAAGCTACCCTCTGAAGCTGACCTCAGAGAGCAGGACATGAAGCTGCCCTCAGGGGGCAGGACATGAAGCTACCCTCTGAAGCTGCCCTCAGGGGGCAGGACATGAAGCTACCCTCTGAAGCTGCCCTCAGGGGGCAGGACATGAAGCTACCCTCTGAATCTGACCTCAGGGGGCAGGACATGAAGCTGCCCTCTGAAGCTGCCCTCAGGGGACAGGACATGAAGCTGCCCTCTGAAGCTGCCCTCAGGGGGCAGAACATGAAGCTGCCCTCAAGGGGCAGAACATGAAGCTGCCCTCTGAAGCTGCCCTCAGGGGGCAGGACATGAAGCTGCCCTCAGGGGGCAGGACATGAAGCTGCCCTCTGAAGCTGCCCTCAGGGGGCAGGACATGAAGCTGCCCTCTGAAGCTGCCCTCAGAGACAGGACATGAAGCTGTCCTCTGAAGCTGACCTCAGGGAGCAGGAAATGAAGCTGCCCTCTGAAGCTGCCCTCAGTGTGTGCCTGAATTCAACGTACCATAGATAACAATGAAGGGTGTCAGACTGTTCAAGGTTCACTCCAGTGATGGGCAGAGGAGCTCATGGCTGCAGGTCTCCTTAGAAGGAGTCTTGAAAATACATGGACCTGCTGACTTTGCTTTCTGCACTGCTGGGACTTGTAGTTCTGTGTGGCGTTCTGGACCCTGGGGCTTTACTCTATCCTCTGCTCTTCCGTCAGCTGCGGCCTATCTGGCCCTGAAGCTGAGGCCAAGACTTGCAGCCCTCCGAGGACCCCATAATGGTTTTGTGAAGGACCTCTGCCCTTTGGGCCTCCTTTTCCTTGCTCTCTGCCTGGACGTCCTCTGCTGAGGTCACTGTTGGGTGGTGAGTCCCGGAATTGCTGCTCTGTGCTCCGGGACTTTGCTGTGCTGGATTGTGGCCTGCTGCTCACTGTGCCGGATTGTTGCCCTTTGACTCTGGACCAAGTCCTTGCTGTACCAGATTGCTGCCCATCCTTCATGCCTGGACTGTTGCCCTGTGACCCTGGACTGTGATTGTGGCCCACTGCCCACTGTGCCCGGATTGTACCCTGTGACCCTGGACTGTGATTGTGCCCTGCTACTCCCTGTGCCCGGATTGTGTCCTGTGACCCTGGACTGTGATTGTGCCCTGCTACTCCCTGTGCCCGGATTGTGCCCTGTGACCCTGGACTGTGATTGTGCCCTGCTACTCGCTGTGCCCGGATTGTGCCCTCCAACTGTTGCCAAACTACAAGTCCCATAAGGCATTGCAAGATTGACAGTTACAAGCATGACTCCCAAAGCAGAGGCATGATGGGACTTGTAGTTTCCCAACAGCTGGAGGGCCACCAGATTGGCACCCCCTGCTCCAGAGGAGCTGGGGAGCCCAGGAACCAGAGGAGATCAGGGAGCAGATGTTCCTCCAAGCCATCCTGGCCGTTTGCAGCAGTCCCAGACCATCCAAAGCATGGGTGTCAAACTGACGGCCCTCCAGCTGTTGCCAAACTACAAGTCCCATCATGCCTCTGCCTTTGGAAGTCATGCTTGTAACTGTCAATGTTGCAATGCCTTATGGGACTTGTAGTTTGGCAATAGCTGGAGGGCCATCAGTTTGACACCTCCTGCTCCAGAGGACCAGGGGAGCCCAGGAACCAGAGGAGATCAGGGAGCAGATGTTTCTTCAAGCCATCCTGACCTTTTGCAGCAGTCCCAGAGCCTCCAGAGCATGGGTGTCAAACTAGCGTCCCTCCAGCTGTTGCCAAACTACAAGTTCACAGGATTATACAAGTGATCAGGTGGCTGTAAAGCCCCCCCCCCGATCGCTAGAAAACAACTGATTTCCGGATGAAAATCGGTCCCAGGATCATGGCTCCAGCTGCAGCCATGGTCTTATAATACCCACTCGCTGATTGGATGTTTTGATACGTACGTCGGTCAGCAAGTGGATACAAATACATTTTAAAAAAAAGGAAAGTATCAATTTATTTATTGAGAATGAGATTGAATGAAGCCTGTTATCCTTTCCCTTTAAAACTGACATTATCAGTGTCTGGGTGGCTCCCTATGTGGGGTAGGCTGCGATCCCTTCATACATATGCCCGGAGTTCCTCCTCCGACATATCACAAATGTTCAGGAACCTCTTCTTTCTGGTTGATTACGGCACGGATGATACTTTGCTGTCTTTGCCCGGAGCGTGCATCACGGATCATCAGGATTCATTAGTTCATCTTAAACATACACAGCTAGGAAGCCTCCACGGTCTATGAATTCGCCAAAGTGCTCAATAAGAACGACATTCAGATTTCCTCCCCAGTTTGTGGTCTCTCCTTCCGGACAATGAATGCACAATGACCCCAAGGGGGTGGGCATGGTCCAGGATTCATTAATGGGCATCAACACTATAAAAAGAAGGCGCTGGAGAAGGTTGGTATCAGTGAAGATCACAATCTGGAGAAGGTTGGTATCAGTGAAGATCACAATCTGGAGAAGGTTGGTATCAGTGAAGATCACAACCTGGAGAAGGTTGGTATCAGTGAAGATCACAATCTGGAGAGGGTCGGTATCAGTGAAGATCACAATCTGGAGAAGGTTGGTATCAGTGAAGATCACAATCTGGAGAAGGTTGGTATCAGTGAAGATCACAACCTGGAGAAGGTTGGTATCAGTGAAAATCACAATCTGGAGAAGGTTGGTATCAGTGAAGATCACAACCTGGAGAAGGTTGGTATGAGTGAAGATCACAATCTGGAGAAGGTTGGTATCAGTGAAGATCACAATCTGGAGAAGGTTGGTATCAGTGAAGATCACAATCTGGAGAGGGTCGGTATCAGTGAAGATCACAATCTGGAGAAGGTTGGTATCAGTGAAGATCACAATCTGGAGAAGGTTGGTATCAGTGAAGATCACAATCTGGAGAAGGTTGGTATGAGTAAAGATCACAATCTGGAGAAGGTTGGTATGAGTGAAGATCACAATCTGGAGAAGGTTGGTATCAGTGAAGATCACAATCTGGAGAAGGTTGGTATGAGTGAAGATCACAATCTGGAGAAGGTTGGTATCAGTGAAGATCACAACCTGAAGAAGGTTGGTATCAGTGAAGATCACAACCTGGAGAAGGTCGGTATCAGAGAAGATCACAATCTGGAGAAGGTTGGTATCAGTGAAGATCACAACCTGGAGAAGTTTGGTATCAGTGAAGATCACAACCTGGAGAAGGTTGGTATCAGAGAAGATCACAATCTGGAGAAGGTTGGTATCAGTGAAGATCACAACCTGGAGAAGGTTGGTATCAGTGAAGATCACAACCTGGAGAAGGTTGGTATCAGTGAAGATCTTGTCTTTGATGAGACTTTGTTCTCAGATCGTTCGATTCAACAATTCAGGTCCAATAAGATTACACTGTATGTCCATTTATTGTATTTTATTTGTCTTCTTTACCAGTAAAATCCTCCATTGTGCAGCCAACCCAAAGCCCCGACACTGCCGCTGGGAGCCGCCTTCTTGGATGCGATGAAGACTCAGAGCTCTCACATCTCCAGCAGTCTTTCTCAGCCTTTTCGAAGAACCATTGAAAACATCTTCAATCTCGGGGAACCCTGAAATGATTGTCTCATCTACAGCTCGGGATACATCGGTGCGGTCGGTGAGTTGCAGAAATTGCAACAAATGCAGATACAAACGCTAAAGAAACATCCAACACAATTGTATCCGAAATATAATGCAGTCTCAGGAGACTCTGAATTTGCATCAGTGCTCAACGGTGACAACCTGTACATGGGTGCTCAATGGTGACAACCTGTACATGAGTGCTCAACGGTGACAACCTGTACATAGGTGCTCAACGGTGACAACCTGTACATAGGTGCTCAACGGTGACAACCTGTACATGGGCGCTCAATGGTGACAACCTGTACATGGGCGCTCAATGGTGACAACCTGTACATGGGTGCTCAACGGTGACAACCTGTACATAGGAGCTCAGTATTGTTGGGCTGGATGTTCCGGTTGAACATAAGTTTGACTCAAACGTCGGCCCATCATGAGTTTGGTGAACACACGGATGGTAAGGGCATTGGGTGGGCTGTTCACCAGCCGTGCCCCACAATGCACTGCGCTCTGACAGCACGATTGACGTTGGATCGATTTCGGGGGACAATTTATAGTTTTTGTTTTTAATAAAGGACTTGCCGTAGGTCGACTCCTGTAGTTTTTTTATACTACACTTTTTTTTTGTGAATGAGTAGCGGTACCATGTACCCCATACCCATTCACATGGCGGGGGGGCGGGATCTGGGGGCCCCCTTCTTAAAGGGGGCTTCCAGATTCATATAAGCGCTTCACCCGCAGACCCCCACAACCACTGGCCACGTTATGGGGAAAAGACCCTTGTAACAGTGGTAACGCTAACTTTACACGAACGCTCAGTGGTAACACTAACTTTACATGGGCGCTCAGTGGTAACGCTAACTTTACATGGGCGCTCAGTGGTAACGCTAACTTTACATGGGCGCTCAGTGGTAACGCTAACTTTACATGGGCGCTCAGTGGTAACGCTAACTTTACATGGGCGCTCAGTGGTAACGCTAACTTTACATGGGCGCTCAGTGGTAACGCTAACTTTACATGGGCGCTCAGTGGTAACGCTAACTTTACATGGGCGCTCAGTGGTAACGCTAACTTTACATGGGCGCTCAGTGGTAACGCTAACTTTACATGGGCGCTCAGTGGTAACGCTAACTTTACATGGGCGCTCAGTGGTAACACTAACTGTACATCTGCGGTCATTGGTAACGCTAACTTTACATGGGCGCTCAGTGGCAATGCTAACTTTACATGGGCGCTCAGTGGTAACGCTAACTTTACATGGGCGCTCAGTGGTAACGCTAACTTTACATGGGCGCTCAGTGGTAACGCTAACTTTACATGGGCGCTCAGTGGTAACACTAACTTTACATCTGCGGTCATTTGTAACACTAACTTTACATGGGCGCTCAGTGGCAATGCTAACTTTACATGGGCGCTCAGTGGCAATGCTAACTTTACATGGGCGCTCAGTGGCAATGCTAACTTTACATGGGCGCTCAGTGGCAATGCTAACTTTACATGGGCGCTCAGTGGCAATGCTAACTTTACATGGGCGCTCAGTGGCAATGCTAACTTTACATGGGCACTCGGTGGTAACAATAACTTTACATTGACAATGAATGATAATACTCACTTTATATTGGCGCTCAGTGGTAACATTAACTTTGTAAACCTGAGATGGGCCTGGAGGAGTTCATTGGATAAAATAATGGAGATGGAATAGATATTGTTTTGTTTTCTCATTGATGAATTTCTGCTGAGAATTACGGCGGTTGTACAAAATGATGGAAACCCGGGTACAAGAAGGAAATCGTTCCCTAATATGGTGATGGACGCCTTTGAGCCCGGGTTCACACGTGTGTGGTGCAGCATATCGCATGTGATTCACACAGGAACCGGCACCACATTCCTATATGAATCACATGCGAATTATGTGCGGTGCAATTGGAGCCGTACGTTTTGTATGGTTCAAATCGCACCGCATCCGCACCAAAAACGTGCAGGACTCTTTTTTTGGTCCGCACTAGATTCTGCACATTGCACCGCGGTTTGCGGACTGATTTCAGGGTGTTGTTAACATACTCGCCCGCAGCGTTCCGCATGAACGGGGTGAGATTGTGATGCGGTGCCAATTTTGCACAGAAAACACTGCAAATTCTGCACCTCATCAGTGTGAACCCGGCCCCAAGATGGCCTGAATTCTCCCGGAATACGACAAATAGAAGTCTTGGATGGTGGATAATGAAATCTGATGGGAAAATCATTCCAGTCCCGGCAGAGATGCTGGAGGAGGAAACCGAGTCCGGACCTTGTTCTCCAAAACTGACCATAGCGGCTCTATGATATTGAGGTCTGGAGACCCAGGGAAGGTGCGAGACTTCTTCTGCATGATCGTTAAAACAAGATTGGACAACACCAGCTGTGATTGGAGCGCCATTGTCTTGGTCAATGGCGCCGTCTTTGGGAAACCATTGTGACGAACGCGGCGTCAGACCCCAGACCTTCTCACCAAACTAGTGGCCAAAGGACTAGTCAATCTAAAACCGCGATGTCACATGTGTAACAATGCCACAGTCAGCACCCTGCACAAAGATTTTCCAGTTAATGGACCACAATCTATGTACCTGCAGCCTGGGAGCGATTGTTACTGGGTCAGGTTAATTACGCAATTAACCCTTCACACTGCCACCACCTCCTTTTTGTACAGAGAAACAGGAAACTCAGCAATATCAGCAATAACACTATAATGGTTGAGATAATCATCTGTATAACACGGTCACCGCAGGCCGAGATATACTGAAGTTTAAAACACACACAGTAGTGCTCTTTAGAGGCAGGAATTTGTAGTTTGCATTAAAGGCTTTAGAAACAGTTCAACACTTTCAGAAAGTAAGATTTATTACTAAAAGGTCAAAAGGGTGCAATAAAAATATTTACAGAAAAAGATGTAACCAATATATATATAAATATACAGAGAACAATAGCACAGCAAAGAGATAACAGAAAGGAATTTAGATAGATAAAGTACTTGCCAGTCAGCCTTGATTTAAGCAGCTTCCAAGTTTCAGAGCCAAAAGGATGCTTTGATCTCCCACTGTTAGTTTTGATGTTAAAGCAGGGAGATCTTCAACTCTCACACACAGCTCCACTCAGCCTAGCTTAGCTTTTCTAGTAACTCCACAGGGTGTCTCCCTGGAGCAGTAAACCAATCCTATCATTTGGGGAGGGAGGTGTAGGTAGAGACCGAAGTTATGACCAAAAACTCTCCTAGCTTCTATTATGATTCATAACTTATTCTCGGGGCATTTAGCAGCCTTGCCACTAGTAGATTAATATGCAGCCGCATCTGCTGAATGGTTACATATGAAATATGACATATCTACTTGAATGGTTCAGGAAACACAATTTTCTGCTCTCCTATATATGTCAGATAAGGGGTGTAATATATCAGGAAACTGGTCTTGACGTAAGCCATCCGACTATGGGCTCCATGTTTATGCAAGTTTTTCATAATCCAAGATATGTAATCATGGGGGAAAATGGATGTTGAATGTGGTGTCTAGTTTATGACTTATCTGGAATGTCTTTGAACTCAGTGAAGGGCTCGGTTTACGCTTTTACGATCCCTTTCCAAGCAAGAGTTTCTTAGACAGGGGGGCACCTAGCTAGTGAGGTTTTATAGCCAGGAGGCCTTCCCACTGAGTGTGTTGCCTGTGATCTCTGCAAACACACACCGACCACATGTCACTCAACAGAGAGGGAGGGGGGATGAGGACAGAGGGAGAGAGATAAATATACAAGATGGACGATCCTTTGCCAAAATGGAGGTTCGCATCCATCTCTGTGTGCATGATTGCTACATCCATGTCTACACCATGGGGTGCACATACTCGGCCAACATTCGTACATAGTCACTGGCAGTGACTCTACCTTTCAAGGTGATGATGAGGCCTGCAGAATACCAAGATACGACTGCCCAAACCTTGATTACACCACCACCATTGACCACACCACCACCATTGACCACACCACCACCATTGACCACACCACCAGCATTGACCACACCACCACCATTGACTACACCACCACCATTGACCACACCACCACCATTGACCACACCACCACCATTGACTACACTACCACCACCACCATTGACCACACCACCACCACTGACCACACCACCAGCATTGACCACACCACCACCATTGAGTACACCACCAGCATTGACTACACCACCACCATTGAGTACACTACCACCATTAACTACACCACCACCATTGACCACACCACCACCATTGACCACACCACCACCATTGAGTACACCACCACCATTGAGTACACCACCACCATTGACCACATCACCACCATTGACCACACCACCACCATTGACCACAACACCACCATTGACCACCCCACCACCATTGACTACACCACCACCATTGACTACACCACCACCATTGACCACACCACCACCATTGACCACACCACCACCATTGACTACACTACCACCATTGACTACACCACCACCATTGACCACACCACCACCACTGACCACACCACCACCATTGAGTACACCACCACCATTGACTACACTACCACCATTAACTACACCACCACCATTGACCACACCACCACCATTGACCACACCACCACCATTGACCACAACACCACCATTGACCACCCCACCACCATTGACTACACCACCACCATTGACTACACCACCACCATTGACCACACCACCACCATTGACCACACCACCACCATTGAGTACATCACCACCATTGACTACACCACCACCATTGACCACACCACCACCATTGACTACACCACCACCATTGACTATGCCACAACCATTGACTACACCACCACCATTGACCACACCACCCCATGCTTTACTACTGACCCAAGACAGCCCTGGTGGTAAGCTTGGGATGGTGTTGGTCACACGTAAAGACGTCCGGTGGTTGGGAACAATGTGACACTCAGTTCATCCGACCATATTACAGTCTTCCATCGATCGATAGTCCACCATTTATGGGCGTTGCACCACTCTCTCCTCTTCTGAGCATTATTATTGGTCACTAGTGGTTCGGCCATAGCAGCTCGCCTGTGAATGATCTGCTGATGGAGTTCCCTCCACACAGTGTTTGTGGACACGGGCAAGAAGACTGAGATTGAGCTCTGCAGTCACTTTTGTTGTTTTCTTACTTCGGGTCACAATCCTGAGCAATGCCCTTTTGTCTCTTTCGGTCAGCTGACCACATGGACCGCACTTATAGTTACATAGTTAGTCTGGCTGAAAAAAGACAAAAGTCCATCCAGTTCAACCATAAAAAAAAAAAGTTATAATCCTACACCCACAATTGATCCAGAGGAAGGCAAAAAAACTCAGCAAAGCACGATCCAATCTGCTCCTCCAGGGGAAACATTCCTTCCTGACCCCCCGAGAGGCAATCGGATATTCCCTGGATCAACGTTCCCTATAAATGTTATATCCAGTTATATTCTGTGTATCCAAGAAAGGATCCAGGACTTTCCTACAGCAATCCACTGAGCTGGTCACACCCAACTCTGGAGGGAGTCTATTCCACATTCTCACAGCTCTTACTGTGAAGAAACCTTTCCGTGTTTGGAGATGACATTTCTTTTCTTCTAGCTTATGCTTATCAGACGCCATTTTCCCGAACACCTTTGACACTGAACCTCCCCACACGGCAAATAAATCGGCAACTTCAGCCACAGAGGCGCCAGCTAAGCGGCACCAACCATTGGAAGCTCAGTAAGCTCCGACCCGGCTCCGTATTACTAGCAATGAATGAGGAAAGTGAGGCCTCCCACCTGTTAGCTAGGTGTCTCATCACATAGCGGGAACCAAAGAATGTGGCATCACTTCCGCTTTCACCGCCGAACACGTCGTCACTTCCACACCTGCCGGTCATGGAGTGTTTCCGTACTTTTGTCCGACATGCAAAAAAGTCAAACGGAGACTTTTCTTTTTCAAACACAAGAAGATACAATGTAACCGATGGAATCAATGGAATGTATCACAATGTTACAAAGTATGATGTCAGAGGAGCGCCCCGAGATGGATACAAATCAAATATTTGTTTTCACTTTTTGTTTTTTAATTCCTATTTTCTGGATGTCAATTTACATCCATTTTTCATCAGTTTACATCCGTTTTACATCAGTTTACATCTGTTTTTTTCATTTGTTTTTCATCTGTTTTCATCCGTTTACATCTGTTTTTTATCAGTTTACATCCATTTTTTGTCTGTTCTCATTTTTTTACAGAAGAAAAATAGGCCCCTTTCACACTGGTGTTCTGTTTTTTTCATCAATTGGTCACGTTTTTTCCAAGCAAAAATTGGTCAGTTTTCATCTGTTTTTCATACGTTTTTTCATTTGTTTTTCATCCGTTTACACATGTTTACATCCGTTTTTTATCAGTTTACATCCGTTTTTTCATTTGTTTTTCATCAGTTTACATCCGTTTTTCATCAGTTTACATCCGTTTTTTCATTTGTTTTTCATCCGTTTACATCTGTTTTTAATAAGTTTATATCCATTTTTTCATTTATTTTTCATTCATTTACATCAGTTTACATCCGTTTTTCATCAGTTTACATCTTTTTTTCATTTGTTTTTCATCCGTTTTTATCAGTTTACATCTAGTTTTTATCCGTTTTCATCAGTTTACATTGTTTTCATCCGTTTACATCCGTTTTTCATCAGTTTACATCCATTTTTTTATTTGTTTTTCATCCGTTTACATCCATTTTTCATCAGTTTACATCTGTTTTTTCATTTGTTTTTCATCCATTTTCATCCATTTACATCTGTTTTTCATCAGTTTACATCCATTTTTTTAATTTGTTTTTCATCCGTTTACATCCATTTTTCATCAGTTTACATCCGTTTTTTATTTGTTTTTCATCCGTTTACATCCGGTTTTCATCAGTTTACATCCATTTTTACATTTGTTTTTCATTCGTTTACATCCTGTTTTCATCCATTTACATCTGTTTACATCAGTTTACATCCGTTTTCATCTGTTTACATCCATTTTTGATCAGTTTTTCATCAGTTTATGTCCGTTTACATCAATTTTGCATCAGTTTATGTCCGTTTACATCCATGTTTTGTCTGTTCTCGTTTTTTTTTACTTAAGAAAAATAGGCCCCCCTCACGGGCGTTCCATTTCTTTCATCAGTTGGTCACGTTTTTTCAAAGCAAAAATGGGTCAGTTTTCATCTGTTTTTCATCCGTTTTTTAATTTTTTTTTCATCCATTTACATCTGTTTGCATCTGTTTTTCATCAGTTTACATCCGTTTTTTCATTTGTTTTTCATCCGTTTACATCTGTTTGCATCTGTTTTTCATCAGTTTACCTGTTTTTTTCATGTGTTTTTAATACGATTACATCCGTTTTTTGTCCGTTCTGGGTTTTTTTTTTACGAAAGAAAAATAGGCCCCTTTCACACAGGTGTTCCGTTTATTTCATCAGTTTGGTCACTTTTTTTTCCAGGCAAAATTGGGTCAGTTTACATCTCTTTTTCATCAGTTTACATCAGTTCTTTCATTTGTCATCCGTTTACATCAGTTTTTCCATTTGCTTTTCATCCATTTACAACCGTTAACATCCGTTTTTCATCTGTTTACATCTGTTTTTGTCCGTTCCGTGGTTTTTTTACGGAACAAAAATAGGCCCCTTTCCCCCCGGGCGTTACGTATGTCCGGTGTTCATCTGTCTGTTAATGGATGAAAAACGGACCTCCATGTATTTCTATGGACTAGCGGATGTAAATGGATGATCATCTGTTTACATTCATTAATGTCCGCATCTGTTAACATCCATTTTTTTGAACGAAAGAAAACCCTATTTTTCTTCCTTTGAAAAAAATGGAACGGATGAAAAACAGATGTAAACAGATGAAAATGGATGAAAAATGGATGAAAACGGATGAAACCAGATGTGAACGAATGAAAATGGATGTAAGCAGATGTAAATGGGTGTAAACGGATGAAAACAGATGAAACAGATGTCTATGGATGGAAACAGATGAAAACGGCTGAAAATGGATGTAAACCAATGAAAATGGATGTAAGCGGATGTAAATGGATGTAAACGGATGAAAACAGATGTAAATGGATGAAAACGGATGTGAACGAATGAAAACGTATGTAAACAAATGAAAATGGATGTAAGCGGATGTAAATGGATGTAAATGGATGAAAAGAGATGTAAATAGATGTAAACGGATGAAAACAGATTTAAATGGATGTAAACGAATGAAAACAGATGTAAATGGATGTAAACGGATTAAAACAGATGAAAATGGGTGTAAATGGATGTAAACGGATGAAAGCGGATGTAAATAAATTAAAAATGGATGCAAATGGATGTAAATGGATGAAAACAGATGTGAACGGATGAAAATGGATGTAAATTGATGAAAACAGATGTAAACAAATGAAAAATGGATGTAAACAGATGTAAACGGACAAAAAAAGGGATGTAAACAAATGAAAAAATGGATGAAAAATTGATGCGAACTGTCTGAACATGGATCAGACGTTGATCAATAAAACGACCCTCCTATCATATCATTCAGGATCCCCAATATTTTGTATCACCCCCTTCATTCCCTTCTCCCTGGATTCATTCTCCTTGTGTATAGATGTAACATTGTTGCTCTCATTCATGTGTTTCGCGGTGAACAGACTCCAGACTTCCTCCACACGGGTAACAACCGTAACACAGCCTCACACTCTGCCCCCCCCCACCTCCAATGTCCGGGACACGCCCACCGTGTCATGTATGTAACACGTGGCTGTATGAAGCCTTGGATTCCCGGAGAAGTGTGCTGGAAATGAATGCAGCCTTCCCGGCCGCGGTTTGCGCCTTTCCTGCTCGGAGGGATTAAACACGGAAGTCTTCGATTGGGAGAGGAATTGCAGATTGGGATCAGCCGCCACCTACACTGAGCCGATTATGTAAATCCCGGATAATTCCGGCGTTTTTCACAGCAGTCATGTGACCCGCGACGCGTCCGCACTTACCTCTTCATAGTAAGTGGCGGTTTCTCCATCATTGTCACCGTCACATCTCAGATTGCCTGGCGTCATTCCGTCTACATACCTAGAACACGCGTGCAAAGCCTATGTTTAGACTTGGGGGCTAACATTGCCGCCGCTCTGAAAAGTAACCTGTGGTGGATCACTTTTCAGAGGTGTTGGCCTGGCAGTGGGACGGCGATATGCCAGATCCTCTCTAGACATGCGAAACAAACAAACAAAAATTGTTTTGTTTCAATTTGAAATCTAACATATTTGGTGTGGTTGGATGCGCTAAATTCGTTCGGTTCGCTTTCAGGATTCAATTCGGTAATTTGAATTCTATTTGAATTTAATTCGACCAAATTGGAAAAGCTGTTCAGATTCAAAAAAGAGCATAACCATGGAAATGCTCCACCCCCGAGCTACCACCGCATGCGTTACACGTGGCCGGGGCAGACTGGGGGCCCCCGGGCAATAGGGGATCATGGGGCCCCTGTGTCCTTGCCCACACCCAAAAAAGCCTATGAAAGGTACCAGGGGCATCTCATGGGGTCCCCTACTGACCCCGGGCCCTCGGGCAGTGTGGCGCAGCTCCATTCACTGCACTGATCCCAGAGGGGCCAACAGTGACACCTTTACATGCCTTCCATTAAAGCTGACACTCAAAATGGGAGCCACACCCCTACTCCTCCCTTCATCTGCTGATTGGCTGAAGCCTACGCTGTTCCTGCTTTACTGATTACAGGGGGTACCATCCACTATCCGGACGTTTGAGGGGACCGGCCCCACATACACTATATTGCCCAAAGTATTGTCTCCCCCCTCCATATCATGTGATTCAGGTGTTCCAATCCCCTCCATATCATGTGATTCAGGTTTTCCAATCCCCTCCCAATCATGTGATTCAGGTGTTCCAATACCCTCCCAATCATGTGATTCAGGTGTTCCAATACCCTCCCAATCATGTGATTCAGGTGATCCAATCCCCTCCAAATTATGTGATTCAGGTGTTCCAATCCCCTCCATATCATGTGATTCAGGTGTTCCCATCCCCTCCATATCATGTGATTCAGGTGTTCCCATCCCGTCCATATCATGTGATTCAGGTGTTCCAATTCCCTCCCAGTCATGTGATTCAGGTATTCCAATCCCCTCCATATCATGTGATTCAGGTGTTCCAATCCCCTCCATATCATGTGATTCAGGTGTTCCAATCCCCCCCCAATCATGTGATTCAGGTGTTCCAATCCCCTCCCAATCATGTGATTCAGGTGTTCCAATTCCCTCCCAGTCATGTGATTCAGGTATTGCAATCCCCTCCATATCATGTGATTCAGGTGTTCCAATCCCCTCCCAATCATGTGATTCGGGTGTTCCAATACCCTCCATATCATGTGATTCAGGTGTTCCAATCCCCTCCCAATCATGTGATTCAGGTGTTCCAATACCCTCCATATCATGTGATTCAGGTGTTCCAATACCCTCCCAATCATATGATTCAGCTGTTCCAATCCCCTCCATATCATGTGATTCAGGTGTTCCATTCCCCTCCCAATCTTGTGATTCAGGTGTTCCAATACCCTCCATATCATGTGATTCAGGTGTTCCAATCCCCTCCCAATCATATGATTCAGCTGTTCCAATCCCCTCCATATCATGTGATTCAGGTGTTCCAATCCCCTCCCAATCATGTGATTCAGGTGTTCCAATACTCTCCATATCATGTGATTCAGGTGTTCCAATCCCCTCCCAATCATGTGATTCAGGTGTTCCAATACCCTCCATATCATGTGATTCAGGTGTTCCAATCCCCTCCCAATCATATGATTCAGCTGTTCCAATCCCCTCCATATCATGTGATTCAGGTGTTCCAATCCCCTCCATATCATGTGATTCAGGTGTTCCAATACTCTCCATATCATGTGATTCAGGTGTTCCAATCCCCTCCCAATCATGTGATTCAGGTGTTCCAATCCCCTCCATATCATGTGATTCAGGTGTTCCAATCCCCTCCCAATCATGTGATTCAGGTGTTCCAATCCCTTCCATGGACTCAGGTGTATACAATCAAGCCCCTAGGCATGCAGACGGCTTCTACAAACATTGGTGAAAGAATGGGTCGCTCTCAGGAGCTCAGTGGCTCCAAGCGTGGTCCCGTGATAGGTGGCCACCTGGGCAATAAGTCCATCCGGGACATTTCCTGGCTACTAAATATTCCACGCTCAACTGTTAGTGGGATTATAACAAAGTGGAAGCCACTGAAAACAACAGCCACTCAGCCACCAAGTGGTAGGCCACGTCACATGACAGGGCGGGGTCAGCGCATGCTGAAGCGCACAGTGCGCAGAAGTCGCCAACTGTCTGCAGAGTCAATAGCTAAAGACCTCCAAACTTGGTGTGGCCTTCAGATGAGCCCAACAACAGTGCGTAGAGAGCGTCATGGAATGGGTTTCCATGGCCGAGCAGCTGCATCCAAGCCTTCCATCACCAAGTGTAATGCAAAGCGTCGGATGCCGTGGTGTAAAGCACGCCGCCACTGGACTCTAGAGCAGGGGAGGCGTGTTCTCTGGAGGGACCAATCACGCTTCTCTGTCTGGCAATCCGATGGACGTGTCTGGGTTTGGCGGTGGCCAGGAGAACGGTACTTGCCTGACTGCATTGTGCCAAGTGTAAAGTTTGGTGGAGGGGGGATTATGGTGGGTGGTTGTTTTTCAGGGGTTGGGCTTGGCCCCCTAGTTCCAGTGAAGGGAACTCTTAAGGCAACATTTTGGACAATTTCATGCTCCCAACTTTGTGGGAAGAGTTTGGGGATGGCCCCTTCCTTTTCCAACATGACTGCGCACCAGTGCACAAAGCAAGGTCCATAAAGACATGGAGGAGCCAGTTTGGGGTGGAGGAACTTGACTGTCCTGCACAGAGTCCTGACCTCAACCCCATAGAACACCTTTGGGATGAATTAGAGCGGAGACTGTGAGCCAGGCCTCCTCCCCCGACATCAGTGCCTGACCTGACAAATGTACTTCTGGAAGAATGGTCCAACCTTCCCATAGACACCCTCCTAAACCTTGTGGACGGCCTTCCCAGAAGAGTTGAAGCTGTTATAGCTGCAAAGGGCGGGGCCAACCCAATATTGAACCCTACGGACTAAGACTGGGGGGGCATTAATAGTCATGTGTGTGGAAAGGGCGGAGCCAACTCAATATTGAACCCTACGGAGTAAGACTGGGGGGGCATTAAAAGTCATGTGTGTGGAAAGGGCGGAGCCAACTCAATATTGAACCCTACGGACTAAGACTGGGAGGCCATTAAAGGTCATGTGCGTGGGAAGGGCGGGGCCAACTCAATATTGAATCCTACGGACTAAGACTGGGGGGCCATTAAAGGTCATGTGCGTGGGAAGGCCGGCGGCCCAATACTTGGGGCAATATAGTGTATGTCTTTATCAGTCATGCTGCTGCAGCCTTTCTGATATTATCAGGTACAATGGAGGTCTAGTGGTCCATCAATGGGCATGAGAACATTGAAGGCCCAACTCCAGAGCATCAGTTCACATCCATTTTTCATCAGCTTACATCTGTTTTTCATCAGTTTACATCTGTTTTTCATCAGTTTACATCTGTTTTTCATCAGTTTACATCCATTTTTTAAAAATCCATTTACATCTGCTAGTCCATAGAAATACATAGGTTCCTGTTTTTCATCCTGTAAATGGACAGATGAAAAACAGACATACGGAACGCCCGTGTGAAAGGGGGCCGTAATATCCTCCCAGCAAGCAGCACCAGGTGCAGACTGATTACTGGAGACTACTGGCTGCTGGGAGACACCTGCTGGTGGACACTGGAACTGCAAGCTCCCGCTCTGGGAAGCACAGTGCCACCAGCAGGTGATGCAGGTCCTGATAGGAGGAAGCTTCTTCAATTTTCACCTAGGCAAGGAATACGGAAGTATTCATCGATTTGACCCCAAACCAATCATTATAAAATCAAATGAATATTCTTGAGCAGGGGCGGACTTACCATTTGGGTACTTGGGCACTGCCAAGGGCCTGGGGTCAGTAGGGGCCCCATGAGATGTCCCTGGTACCTTTCATAGGTTTTTCTGGGTGTGGCTTGAGTGTGGGCGAGGACACAGGGGCCCCATGATTTCCTATTGTCCAGGGGCCCCATGAGTTGTCAATCCGCCTCTATGAAAATCTATACGTGTATGTCCAGTCTTAGCAATCGGGTGTCATCAGTTCTGTAAGCCGTTCCTGTCATCAAAGGGGCACCAATGGCAGGTGATGCAGGTCCTGACACCTCCTGGGAGGGAAACGTCCATCAAAGGGGCACCCATGGCAGGTGATGCAGGTCCTGACACCTCCTGGGAGTGAGACTTCCATCAAAGGGGCACCGATGGCAGGTGATGCAGGTCCTGACACCTCCTGGAAGGGAAACTTCCATTAAAGGGGCACCGATGGCAGGTGATGCAGGTCCTGACACCTCCAGGGAGAGAAACTTCCATCAAAGGGGCACCGATGGCAGGTGATGCAGGTCCTGACACCTCCAGGGAGAGAAACTTCCATCAAAGGGGCACCGATGGCAGGTGATGCAGGTCCTGACACCTCCTGGAAGGGAAACTTCCATCAGAGGGGCACCTATGGCAGGTGATGCAGGTCCTGACACCTCCTGGAAGAGAAACTTCCATCAGAGGGGCACCTATGGCAGGTGATGCAGGTCCTGACACCTCCTGGAAGGGAAACTTCCATCAAAGGGGCACCGACGGTAGGTAACCTCATGAGCGGGTAGGGGCTCCGATGGCAGGTGACGCAGGTCCTGACACCTCCTGGAAGGGAAACTCCCATCAAAGGGGCACAGATGGCAGGTGATGTAGGTCCTGACACCTCCTGGAAGGAAAACTTCCGTTAAAGGGGCACCTATGGCAGGTGATGCAGGTCCTGACACCTCCAGGGAGAGAAACTTCCATTAAAGGGGCACTGATGGCAGGTGACGCAGGTCCTGACACCTCCTGGAAGGGAAACTTCCATCAAAGGGGCACCGATGGCAGGGGACGCAGGTCCTGACATCTCCAGGGAGGGAAACTTCCATCAAAGGGGCACCGATGGCAGGTGATGCAGGTCCTGACACCTCTTGGGAGGGAAACTGCCATCAAAGGGGCACCGATGGCAGGTGACGCAGGTCCTGACACCTCCAGGAAGGGAAACCTCCATGAAAGGGGCACCTATGGCAGGTGACGCAGGTCCTGACACCTCCTGGAAGGGAAACTGCCATCAAAGGGGCACCGATGGCAGGTGACGCAGGTCCTGACAGTTCCTGGAAGGGAAACTCCCTTCAAAGGGGAACCGATGGCAGGTGACGCAGGTCCTGACACCTCCTGGAAGGGAAACTCCCTTCAAAGGGAACCGATGGCAGGTGACGCAGGTCCTGACACCTCCTGGAAGGGAAACGTCCATCAAAGGGGCACCGATGGTAAGTAACCTCATGAGCAGGTAGGGGCAGACTGATTGGGCAAGGGCCTGTAAAAATCAACGTTCATCGTTCACAAACACCGACTACCCCCCTGGCAACACGAATCCTAACCAAATGTTTGTCCCGTCGGTGTAAAAACCGTCTCTTCCCTCGGCTGACATATGTTCGAGCGGCTCAACGTTCAGATAATGGGGCCACCTGGCGAACTGCGAGGCTGCCATAAAAAAAAAGAAAAAAAATCCATAATTTGGTACATATCATATTTATAGCCGCATTAACGCGCCACAATAAAGGCGCGGAGGTGAGCGGGTAATGATTCTGCTCTGCTGTGCTAATACCGGCCGAATGAGGAGGATTTGATGAGTTTTTTACACAATGGCATAAAGAGTTATGGCGGCGAACGGGCGCATCCATCAGCCGGCTGACGGCAGAAAATTAGCAGAAAATATAGCGGCAATATATTTTGGGGAAAAATGCTTACTCCTGCGCCTTTTTAGCAATGCAGATGAGGAGAGCGGATTATTGCATAAATAATGATCAGAGGTTTAAACACACTTCATCTTCCATTCCTACGGCTGTCGCCGTCGTTGTTGCCGCTGCGCTCGCACGTTGAGGATGAGAAGGGGGAGGGGCCGCGCTCTGCTTCCAATAATGAAACTGTTAAAAGCATTAAAGCCCAACACTGGTTTATTCTTTTTCATACAAATTAAAAATTTTTTTTTAACAAATCGGCTTCTCGATTGACCTACCAGGGCGATTTTTAAAAAATTTTCCACCCATTTTTTTTGTGGCTAGAAAATGAGCGTAAATTCCCAAACGGCGATATGTTTGAGAGAAGCAGAGGCCCCATGGAATGAAATGGCGGCAGATGTGATTTCTGTTCCACTGGATCGAGGGACAGGTGAGGACACCGCTGGATCATGGGACAGGTGGGGACACTGCTGGATCGAGGGACCGATGATGACACCGCTGGATCATGGGACAGGGGAGGACACCACTGGATTGTGGGACAGGTGAGGACACTGCTGGATCGAGGGACAGGTGAGGACACTGCTGGATCGTGGGACAGGTGAGGACACCGCTGGATTGTGGGACAGGTGAGGACACCGCTGGATTGTGGGACAGGTGAGGACACCGCTGGATTGTGGGACAGGTGGGGACACTGCTGGATCGAGGGACCGATGATGACACCGCTGGATCATGGGACAGGGGAGGACACCACTGGATCGAGGGACAGGTGAGGACACCGCTGGATCATGGGACAGGTGGGGACACTGCTGGATCGAGGGACCGGTGATGACACCGCTGGATCATGGGACAGGGGAAGACACCGCTGGATTGTGGGACAGGTGAGGACACTGCTGGATCGAGGGACAGGTGAGGACATTGCTGGATCGTGGGACAAGGGAGGACACCGCTGGATTGTGGGACAGGTGAGGACACCGCTGGATCGTGGGACAGGTGAGGACACTGCTGGGTTGTGGGACAGGTGAGGACACTGCTTGATTGTGGGACAGGTGAGGACACCGCTGGATCGTGGGACAGGTGAGGACACCGCTGGATCATGGGACAGGTGAGGACACTGCTGGATTGTGGGACAGGTGAGGACACTGCTTGATTGTGGGACAGGTGAGGACACTGCTTGATTGTGGGACAGGTGAGGACACCGCTGGATCGTTGGACAGGTGAGGACACCGCTGGATTGTGGGACAGGTGAGGACACCGCTGGATCGTGGGACATGGGAGGACACCGCTGGATTGTGGGACAGGTGAGAACACCGCTGGATCATGGGACAGGTGAGGACACTGCTGGATTGTGGGACAGGTGAGGACATCACTGGATTGTGGGACAGGTGAGGACACCGCTGGATTGTGGGACAGGTGAGGACACCACTAGATTGTGGGACAGGTGAGGACACCGCTGGATTGCGGGACAGGTGAGGACACCGCTGGATCGGTTGACAGGTGAGGACACTGCAGGATTGTCGGACAGGTGAGGACATCACTGGATTGTGGGACAGGTGAGGACACCACTAGATCTTGAGACAGGTGAGGACACCGCTGGATTGTGGGACAGGTGAGGACACCGCTGGATCGAGGGACAGGTGAGGACACCGCTGGATTGTGGGACAGGTGAGGACACTGCTTGATTGTGGGACAGGTGAGGACACTGCTTGATTGTGGGACAGGTGAGGACACTGCTGGATCGAGGGACAGGTGAGGACATTGCTGGATCGTGGGACAAGGGAGGACACCGCTGGATTGTGGGACAGGTGAGGACACCGCTGGATCGTGGGACAGGTGAGGACACTGCTGGGTTGTGGGACAGGTGAGGACACTGCTTGATTGTGGGACAGGTGAGGACACCGCTGGATCGTGGGACAGGTGAGGACACCGCTGGATTGTGGGACAGGTGAGGACACCACTAGATTGTGGGACAGGTGAGGACACCGCTGGATTGCGGGACAGGTGAGGACACCGCTGGATCGGTTGACAGGTGAGGACACTGCAGGATTGTCGGACAGGTGAGGACATCACTGGATTGTGGGACAGGTGAGGACACCACTAGATCTTGAGACAGGTGAGGACACCGATGGATTGTGGGACAGGTGAGGACACCGCTGGATTGTGGGACAGGTGAGGACACCGCTGGATCGAGGGACAGGTGAGGACACCGCTGGATCATGGGACAGGGGAGGACACCGCTGGATCATGAGACAGGGGAGGACACCGCTGGATTGTGGGACAGGTGAGGACACCGCTGGATTGTGGGACAGGTGAGGACACTGTTGGATTGTGGGACAGGTGAGGACACTGCTGGATTGTGGGACAGGTGAGGACACTGCTGGATTGTGGGACAGGTAAGGACACTGCTGGATTGTGGGACAGGTAAGGACACCGCTGGATCATGGGACAGCTGAGGACACCGCTGGATCATGGGACAGGTGAGGACACTGCTGGATCATGGGACAGGTGAGGACACCGCTGGATGGTGGGATAGGTGAGGACACCGCTGGATCCTGGGACAGGTGAGGACACCACTGAATCGTGGATCAGGCGAGGACACCGCTGAATCGTGGGACAGGTGAGGACACCGCTGAATCGTGGGACAGGTGAGGACACCGCTGGATCGTGGGACAGGTGAGGACACCGCTGGATCGTGGGACAGGTGAGGACACTGCTGGGTTGTGGGACAGGTGAGGACACTGCTTGATTGTGGGACAGGTGAGGACACCGCTGGATCGTGGGACAGGTGAGGACACCGCTGGATCGTGGGACAGGTGAGGACACTGCTGGATTGTGGGACAGGTGAGGACACTGCTTGATTGTGGGACAGGTGAGGACACTGCTTGATTGTGGGACAGGTGAGGACACCGCTGGATCGTTGGACAGGTGAGGACACCGCTGGATTGTGGGACAGGTGAGGACACCGCTGGATCGTGGGACATGGGAGGACACCGCTGGATTGTGTGACAGGTGAGGACACCGCTGGATCGTGGGACAGATGAGGACACCGCTGGATTGTGGGACAGGTGAGAACACCGCTGGATCATGGGACAGGTGAGGACACTGCTGGATTGTGGGACAGGTGAGGACATCACTGGATTGTGGGACAGGTGAGGACACCGCTGGATTGTGGGACAGGTGAGGACACCACTAGATTGTGGGACAGGTGAGGACACCGCTGGATTGCGGGACAGGTGAGGACACCGCTGGATCGGTTGACAGGTGAGGACACTGCAGGATTGTCGGACAGGTGAGGACATCACTGGATTGTGGGACAGGTGAGGACACCACTAGATCTTGAGACAGGTGAGGACACCGCTGGATCGAGGGACAGGTGAGGACACCGCTGGATTGTGGGACAGGTGAGGACACCGCTGGATCATGGGACAGGGGAGGACACCGCTGGATCATGGGACAGGTGAGGACACTGCTGGATCATGGGACAGGTGCGGACACTGCTGGATCATGGGACAGGTGAGGGCACCGCTGGATCGAGGGACAGGTGAGGACACCGCTGGATTGTGAGACAGGTGAGGACACCGCTGGATCATGAGACAGGGGAGGACACCGCTGGATTGTGGGACAGGTGAGGACACCGCTGGATTGTGGGACAGGTGAGGACACTGTTGGATTGTGGGACAGGTGAGGACACTGCTGGATTGTGGGACAGGTGAGGACACTGCTGGATTGTGGGACAGGTAAGGACACTGCTGGATTGTGGGACAGGTAAGGACACCGCTGGATCATGGGACAGCTGAGGACACCGCTGGATCATGGGACAGGTGAGGACACTGCTGGATCATGGGACAGGTGAGGACACCGCTGGATGGTGGGATAGGTGAGGACACCGCTGGATCCTGGGACAGGTGAGGACACCACTGAATCGTGGATCAGGCGAGGACACCGCTGAATCGTGGGACAGGTGAGGACACCGCTGGATCGTGGGACAGGTGAGGACACCACTGGATCATGGGACAGGTGAGGACACCGCTGGATCATGGGACAGGTGAGCACCGCTGGATCATGGGACAGGTGAGGACACTGCTGGATCATGGGACAGGTGAGCACCGCTTTATCATGGGACAAGTGAGGACACTGCTGGAACTGCACTGAGAGGTGCAGGATTTGGCAGAGGAGTTCTAATCTCCTCTCTGCTGCTGACTGCTGAGACAAGGTGGGGGCAAAGACAAGGGGGTACCTGCAGGAGAGGTGCAAGGGCCACATGAAATGGCCTGGAGGGCCAGTTTGGCCCACAGGCCTTGTGTGTGACACCTGTGCTCTACAGAGGGACCACTGCCGCTTCCACACAAAGAATCACGGTCCCTGTCTGCAGGCGCTGGCAGCGGACAGGCTTCTCTACTCCCGCTGTGGCTGCTTTCTGAAGACAAATCAATGGGACGTTGTACATCTTTTGTTTTACAGCAACTGATGGAAAAACCAGTCAATAAAAATGCGAATGTCATTTCGTGAAATGATCTGATAAATCGTATAAAACGTGAATTCCACAAATTGATACATTTTTAAAATATTAAACTACAAATGTTGCCTCTGCAATGATATCATCGGAAGAGTTCCTGGGGTGCTGCCCTCCCCCGCCGATGGAATATTTCATGTGAATTACGATCGGGGATAAATCTTCATGAATTCGGCTCCTATGTTTTTATCGTATTTTCTGCAGATGGAAGGATTCCGGTCATGCCGTAAAACACTTGTCTACCTTTTCCTGGAAAAAAGACGGAATATCACCAGGTATGCAGAATCTGTGCGTCCAGGGGGGCGGGGCTTGTGTGCGTCCAGACAACACATATATCTCTCCATTCCACTTCAATCCAAACCCACCACTGAAGATCTAATATGGGAAAGTCATTGAAAAAAGTCATTTTCAGTCATGGCGTGAAAAGAGTTCCTGGTGATCCTGCCACGGAGATCCAAAATCAGGCACTTCCTGCTATAGGGTGACAACGCTCTGCCCCAGTCATTGAAATGTTCTCCTGCGTTGTCACCACAAGTGACCATGTCAGCACACATTACATAGACATGAGCAGGAAACCCACCGCCTGAGGAATGCCATGCAGCCATTGATGGAGCAGGGGCGGACTGACAGCTCATGGGGCCCCTGGGCAATAGGAAATCATGGGGCCCCTGTGTCCTCGCCCACACTCAAACCACACCCAAAAAAGCCTATGAAAGGTATCAGGGGCATCTCATGGGGCCCCCTATTGACCCCGGGCCCTTGGGCAGTGCCTGGGAGCCTGAATGGTCAGTCCGCCCCTGTGCTGGAGTATGTGTAGACAGAACCCGGACAAGGGGTGGGCAGGAGGGGCGGCTGCGTATGGCTGGGGGAACCAGTACGCTCATTCTGATACAAGGCATCAGGGGGAGAGCATCCACCTGAGCTCACACATTATGAAGTGGGGGGGGGGGGGGGCCGAGTTTGGCTTTGCCCTGTCCCGGCACTGTGTGTAGATGGGAAGTGGCTGCAAAGAGGTGGCAGGACTGAAATGTAATAAAGGATGAAATAGGTGACAGCAAGGCTTTTCCTGGCCTCTGGTTGGACAGATGAGGTCACGGAGCTTTCCTATAATACCAAACTCACACTGAAAGGTTTAGTTGTGTCAGTGGGCGGTACCTTTACGGCTCAAACTGGTCGAATAAAAATACACAAAAACATTAAATTCTGTCAAAATTGTCTTAAAGTGGAACTCCACCCTCCCTCCACTTCCACTTTTCTTTTTTTTTCTTACAGTCTTCAGGCTGGTTCAGTGACATCACAGATCCCTCCTCTTCTTCCTCCAGGGTGGTGGCGGTGGGCGGCCTTCCTTCCCGGAACTGAGCAGCTGTGCAATACTGTTTAAGGCATGCTAAAGTGGCCTTTCAGATAATGTAGTGCCCCTCTGACACCCCAAAGGTAGGAGAGCACCTCCAGAGGCCAAAGCATTTCACCCCGAGTCTGTGGCTAAAATGGGGGGACCGAGGAGGGATATTTGGCGCCAGTCACTTTTTATTGCAGAACGGTGAAGGAGGTGAGGGTTAGGGGTCCCAGATACCGCAGAAGATCACCTACAGATTCTGCAGATCAATGTCCAGTCTCACAGTGTCAGATCCTTTAAACCAGGGCCCAGGGGTGTCAAACTCCATTTCATCGCGGGCCGTATCTGCATTATGGTTGGCCTTAAAGGGCTGGTTGTAACTGTAAGACTAGATGTCCAGAGCACCCCCCCCCCACCACCACCATTACATCAGATGTTAAGAATCCCACACTCTCCCTAACATCATCGCGCAGAGCTGGAAAGCAGAAAGTGCAGGGTCTGGAGGAGGACCAGAGGAGCAGTGGAGTCAGTTACCGGAGTCTGCTGAATGCTGAGACCAGGGGAGGCAGAGATGAGGGGGTGAGGCAGCTGCACTGAGAGGTGCAAGATTTTGCAGAGGAGTTCCATTCTCCTCTCTGCTGCCAACTGCTGAGACAAGGTGGGGGCGGAGACAAGGGGTCCAAAAAATTCACTTTCAATAGTGTCCCAAAACTCCAAATCAAATAGTGTCCAATGTCCAAGTCCCAAACTTTCACTTTAATCCTTTAATCCTCAATATTCCATGTCAACCTCAAAATAAAAAGAAAAAACTGGACTTCGAAGTCCGGAAGTGAAGAGGCGCGTTGGGGGAGTGACGTCGGGACGCACGCGCGCCGGACCGGGGGTGTCGCCGCGGCCATTTTTTTGGTTGTCTACATGCGGTTTTCAACCAATTGTTTGATCAGTTAGTATAGAGCCATGGAAGGAGTAATGCTGGGAGCTGGATTTTCCTGTCTTTTAATGTAAGTTTGGATTAAAATTGTTTCCTTAATGCGAATTTTGCCTAAGAGCTTGTTTATCTCTATGAGGATTCGGGAGAAGTGCCCGATGTGAACTATTGGGAAAAATGGAGTCCTTAAGATAGTCTATGCTTGAAAACAACTACAAAAGGGTAAAAGTACCTGCTATCACCTTTGGCTGGAATATAGAGGGTACTAGTACCTAGGATCACAAGTCACAAGTGGCTGATCACAGAGTGTGTTTGTATTTGTTTGAAGTGATCACGGAGTTTTCACGTTTTGGGTTTAATTTATATATTCTAAGAAATAAGGATATATTCGTAAATATTTACACAAGTTTTTTTTTTTTCTCACCATTTGAAGGGTGGTTTTGGGTCTTACACTGAGTGAAGTATATATACCGTATTTTTCGCTCCATAAGAAACGCACTTTTTTCCCCCCAAAAAAGGGGGGAAAATGTCAGTGCGTCTTATGGAGCGAATATAAAGCGGCCGGTCCGGTATTTCTGCCGCCACCATGTCAGAATACCGGGCTGGCCGCTCAGCTCTTCTCCCCTGCAGGGCCTTACCTGTTCCTCGCTCCAGCGCTGCACAGTCTTTCTGCGCTGGCTTCTGTGACACATGACAGGTCCCAGAAGGCGCCGGGCCAATCACAAAGCCCAGCACATGCGCAGTGGACACCTGGCTGTCACAGAAGCCGGCCCGGGAAGAAGAGGGAAGGACAACTCCGCAGAAGTGGGAGCGGGTACCTGTCAAATTCAGGTACCCGCTCCCCCTCCCTCCCTAAAGGTCAGCAGTCTCTGGTCAGTCCCTGCACTGTGTCCGCAGTCTCTGGTCATCTCCTGTACTGTGTCCGCAGTCTCTGTTCATCTCCTGTACAATGTCCGCAGTCTCTGGTCATCTCCTGTACTGTGTCCGCAGTCTCTGGTCATCTCCTGTACTGTCCGCAGGTCTCTGGTCATCTCCTGTTCTCTCCTACTGAATATATCGAGCCTCCTTCCAAGCCAACACCCTCAATGCAAGTCTCCGGACTTTGACGTGGAAACCTGGAGCGGCACCCAGAGATCTTTAGATCCACAGACTGTAATGTGTGCCTGGAGTGTCGCAGGTCTCTGCGGTGAGGATCGGACTCTTCGCTTTGTCTGGAAATCTTTCCAATAACACGTTTTCGGTGAGCGGCGCACTATACAGCCTCAGACGCGCTCTACTCTACGGACACAAAATAATGACCTTGTATCTCTGGGCTGTCGGTGGAATTGATCTTGTGCCGGGGCCCCTCCATCATACTTACTGAGACCTGCGGACTGCAATTACCTCGCAGACGTGGAACGTAATGCGCCTTCGTCCAACGCCATCCTGCCCTTTGTAGTGCGTGGAGAACGCGGCCCCGGTGACGAAGAGCGATCCATTGTTATCTATTCACCTCTATTAGAGATAAATGAGATGACCGTGTCTTCCCTGTAATGTGATGTGAAACGTATTCCAATCCGCGCCGCGGCATGACGGGGGCTTAATTGGCGCTCAGCAAAATGGAGGACGCATGTTCTCCGTTCTGTATGAAGCTCCACACATGGCGTCCTATGATCCATCGGATGGTAGAAGAAGATTTCGGATACAATTTAATACATTCGGCAATGCAGCCTCTGGAGGGAAATGATCCGGAAAGCTGTGGGAGGGACGCTGAGCGATTGCATCCGGAAAGACGAAAGGTGTCCTTAAAATCCAAGTCTGGGGTCTAGTCTCCTGCTCGATGGGACCCCTCCCCCTATTTGAGGCCCACCATGCGCACCTTTTGATTTTATACATACCTTTCCAAATGTCTTCAGGCCGGTCATGTGACACCAAGGCCATATTTACCATGAGGCAAACAAGGCATTTGCTTTGGGCGGCATTTTTCAGGGGGCGGCACCACCCTCTGGAAGAAGGGACATACGTGGCAGGTGACAGTAGATGGGGAATGGGGAGGCACTTCCTGAGCTCTGCCATGGGATCCAAGAGAGGCTGTGGGCTTCTGGAGGGTGTAGGTAGAGATCGTGACCATGGCTGGCTGCTTTCATTCCCGAGGAGAATGCTGGAGGAACATTGCTCTTCCATGTGAGTGCAGGGGCACCTCCTGCAGGGGGTGAGTCCATGGTGTCCTGTACTCACAGTGTGACCTCAGTCTTAAATTAAATCTGGTTGTCCTTTAACCCGGATGACTGCAGACAGTCTAGTGGTGGAGAAGCAGAACTGCAAGGACAGCACCGGTGAGGTGAGTATTGCAGCCTGAGACACTTTTTTTTTGTGTTTCCCTACACAATGTTTTGTAAATCATTTTATAATATACACTATCTCAGCAAAAGTATTGGCCCCGCCCTCCAAATCATGCGATTCAGGTGTTCCAATCCCCTCCCAATCATGTGATTCAGGTGTTCCAATCCCCTCCATATCATGTGATTCAGGTGTTTCAATCCCCTCCAAATCATGTGATTCAGGTGTTCCAATCCCCTCCATATCATGTGATTCAGGTGTTCCAATCCCCTCCATATCATGTGATTCAGGTGTTCCAAACCCCTCCATATCGTGTGATTCAGGTGTTCCAATCCCCTCCCAATCATGTGATTCAGGTGTTGCAATCCCCTCCCAATCATGTGATTCAGGTGTTGCAATCCCCTCCCAATCATGTGATTCAGGTGTTCCAATCCCCTCCAATCATGTGATTCAGGTGTTCCAATCCCCTCCAATCATGTGATTCAGGTGTTCCAATCCCCTCCATATCATGTGATTCAGGTGTTCCAATCCCCTCCAAATCATGTGATTCAGGTGTTCCAATCCCCTCCAAATCATGTGATTCAGGTGTTCCAATCCCCTCCATATCATGTGATTCAGGTGTTCCAATCCCCTCCATATTATGTGATTCAGGTGTTCTAATCCCCTCCCAATCATGTGATTCAGGTGTTCCAATCCCCTCCATGGACACAGGTGTATACAATCAAGCCTCTAGGCATGCAGACGGCTTCTACAAACATTGGTGAAAGAATGGGTCGCTCTCAGGAGCTCAGTGACTCCAAGCGTGGTCCCATGATAAGTGGCCACCTGGGCAATAAGTCCATCCGTGACATTTCCTGGCTACTAAATATTCCACGCTCAACTGTTAGTGGGATTATAACAAAGTGGAAGCAACTGGGAACAACAGCCACTCAGCCACCAAGTGGTAGGCCACGTCACATGACAGGGCGGGGTCAGCGCATGCTGAAGTGCACAGTGCGCAGAAGTCACCAACTGTCTGCAGAGTCAATAGCTAAAGACCTCCAAACTTGGTGTGGCCTTCAGATGAGCCCAACAACAGTGCGTAGAGAGCTTCATGGAATGGGTTTCCATGGCCGAGCAGCTGCATCCAAGCCTTCCATCACCAAGTGCAGTGCAAAGCGTCAGATGTCATGGTGTAAAGCATGCCGCCACTGGACTCTAGAGCAGAGGAGGCGTGTTCTCTGGAGTGACCAATCGCGCTTCTCTGTCTGGCAATTCGATGGACATGTCTGGGTTTGGCGGTGGCCAGGAGAACGGTACTTGCCTGACTGCATTGTGCCAAGTGTACAGTTTGGTGGAGAGGGGATTATGGTGTGGGATTGTTTTTTAGGGGTTGGGCTTAGCCCCCTAGTTCCAGTGAAGCTAACTCTTAGGGCATCAGCTTACCAAGACATTTTGGACAATTTCATGCTCCCAACTTTGTGGGAAGAGTTTGGGGATGGCCCCTTCCTGTTCCAACATGACTGCCCACCAGTGCACAAAGCAAGGTCCATGAAGACATGGAGGAGCCAGTTTGGGGTGGAGGAACTTGACTGTCCTGCACAGAGTCCTGACCTCAACCCCATAGAACACCTTTGGGATGAATTAGAGCGGAGACTGCGAGCCAGGCCTCCTCCCCCGACATCAGTGCCTGACCTGACAAATGTGCTTCTGGAAGAATGGTCCAACCTTCCCATAGACTCAATATTGAACCCTACGGACTAAGACTGGGGGGCCATTAAAGGTCATGTGTGTGGAAAGGGCGGGGCCAACTCAATATTGAACCCTACGGACTAAGACTTGGGGGCCATTAAAGGTCATGTGCGTGGAAAGGGCGGGGCCAACTCAATATTGAACCCTACGGACTAAGACTGGGAGGACATTGAAGGTCATGTGCATGGAAAGGGCGGCGGCCTGTATTGGAGGACCACAGTAATGTCACAGGGTAGGTATAACACTGCCACCAGGGACGTCACTGGGGACATTTGTTTGCAGGGGACAGACCCTTTAAAATGGGGACCTCCCCCAGCAAATGGGACAGATGGCAACCTGAATCCCTTAAAACGGGGACCTCTACCCGGCAAATGGGACAGATGGCAACCTGAATCCCTTAAAATGGGAACCTCCACCCGGAAAATGGGACAGATGGCAACCTGAATCCCTTAAAATGGGGACCTCCACCCGGCAAATGGGACAGATGGCAACCTGAATCCCTTAAAATGGGGACCTCCCCCAGCAAATGGGACAGATGGCAACCTGAATCCATAAAAAATATTCACAATCCACATTCACCTGCATCTTTGCTTCAGATGTCTGGAGGAAAAGAGATTTAACCTCCAATTATTGAAAGGCTTCTTCACAGTAAGAGCTGTGAAAATGTGGAATAGACTACCTCAAGAGCTGGTTCTGGCCACCTCAGTAGATCGTTATAAAAAAGAGCTGGATTTATTTCTAAAAATATACAAAATATAAGTGGATACTAAAAGTTAGAGGGAGTAACACCAGGGGTAGGAATTCGGGTTTTTTTGCCTTCCTGGATCGACTGTGGGTAAAAGGTTCTGTATATTTTCTATTATTGGTTGAACTAGACGGGGTTGTGATTTCTCATAGTTGTCAGTGGGTGTCACTGGTGTCACTGCCAATAGTATGAGATTTCATAATAACACTGAGTTATGAATATTTATATTTCCTTCAGCCAACCCAATATGATGTTCATGGCCACTGGTGCATGCTGGGGGAAGATATAAATATGTGGCCTTGCAAACTCTCTTCCCCCAGGCTCAGGCCTGGGGAGGTGCTCCTGTAGGGATCTCTGCTGTTAGGCCCAATAGCCTGTGTGGGGCCTAACATGTGCTGGATGTGGTCCTCGAGCTGTCCTGCTTGGTGATGGGGGAAGCAATAGATTTGAGTTGGTAGTGGTCCTGGAGCTGTCCTGCCTGGTGATGAGGGAAGCTATAGACTTGGGCTGGAAGTGGCCCTTGAACTGCCTTGCCTGGTAATGGGGGAAGCTAAGGACATGGACTGGCAGTGGTCCTGGAGCTGTCCTGCCTGGTGATGGGGGACTGTGAACTTGAGCTGGCAGTCATCCTTGAATTATCCTGCCTGGTGATGGGGGAAGCTATAGACTTGGGCTGGAAGTGGTTCTTGAGTTGTCCTGCCTGGTGATGGGGGAAGTTATGGGCTTGGGTTACCAGTAGTCCTGGAGCTGTCCTGCCTAATGATGGGGGAAGCTAAGGACTTGGACTGGCAGTGGTCCTTGAACTGTCCTGCCTGGTTTTGGGGGAAGCAATGTATTTGGGCTGGCAGTGGTCCTGGAGATGTCCTGCCTGGTGATGGGGGAAGCTATTGACTTGGGCTGGCAGTGGTCCTGGAGCTGTCTTGCCTAGTGATGGGGGAAGCTATGGACTTGGGTTGGCAGTGGTTCCTGAGTTGTCCTGCCTGGTGATGGGGGAAGCTATGGACTTGGGCTAGCATTGGTTCTAGAACTGTCCTGCCTGGTGATGGAGGAAGCTATGGACTTGGGCTGGCAGTGGCCCTTGAAATTTCCTGCCTGGTGTTGGGGGAAGCTATAGACTTGGGCTGGCAGTGGCTCTGGATCTGTCCTGCCTGGTGATAGGGGAAGCTATGGACTTGAACTGGCAGTGGTTCTAGAGCTTTCCTGCCTGGTGATGGGGGTAACTATGGACTTGGGCTGGAAGTGGTCCTTGAACTGTCCTGCCTGGTGAAGTGGGAAGCTATGGACTTGATCTGGCAGTAGTCCTTGAACTGTCCTGCCTGGTGATGTGGGGAAGCTATGGACTTGGGTTGGCAGTGGTCCTGGAGCTGTCCTGCCTGGTGATGGGGAATCTGTGCCAGGGGGAAGACCCAGGGGACGACCTTTTCTGGAGAGAACCAGGAAGAAGGCTGGTCTGTTCAGAAGGGACTTGCTTGGAGGAAGCACTGAGCGTAGACAATGGAGAGAGCAAAGTCTTTGAACCAGCTAAGTTGCTCTCTACAGTGTCCCCAGGTCAGCTTAAAGGTTCTGACACTGTGAATCTGGACATGGTGGGTCTGTAAGTGATCTGCTACAGTATCTGGGGCCCCTAACTCTCACCTCCTTAACTGTTCTGCCCAAAGTGATTGGAGCCCAATGTTCTTCTCAGTCCATCATTGTAGCCATGGACTCAGTTCTTGCCCGCCCCTTGCCTCTGGAGGTGCCACCATGCCAGGCAGGTGCTTCCTATGTATTATACCCGTTGCCTGATTGGCCGCGAAGATGACAACTTACCTTAGGTGAAGTCCTCCAAGCATCCCTGTGATTTCTATCCATTCCTCTTTGCTCTTGCGAGGCTGCAGAGCGTTCCAAGTCTGTTACTGCGCAACATAAATGATAAAACTTTATTTGTTCCAATGATGAATGAACAGTTAGGCTTGATAATAAACACTCGGCGTTTTCCGATGCGCTGTGACTTTTGATGCCAATAAATCGCGGGCTTTTACAGAAACACTTGGAACGAAAAAAAAAAAAAAAGTCTTGGAGAAGACAAAACAGTTTAGAATATTTTATCCGCTCGCGGAACACTAACTTCCTATTAAGTTTATTTCACTTGACAGAGGCGGGAATGAGACAACAAACGGATAATTGGATCCCGAGATTAATGGGCGCGCAGCCTTGTTCCGACACCATGACACTTAGAACTAATCACATGTTGCTGCTATGTCAGAGCGCGCCCGCAGCATACAGAAATACGCCGTCATTTCAAACACTTGTCAACATTATTGTGAAAGGAAAACCGTTGCAGATTTTTATTTTCTGTTTTTCTGGATGGAGTTGGGAATCGTTGCAATCTGTCTGTCAGTAGGGATCCTGTCTAAGGTGAAGTGTCCCTACTTAAATTTTGTGTTCTTTGCCCGCTAGGCAATAGCCAGCCTGAGCTCTGTTTATATTTTCTGTGCTCGTTGGGTTTCTCCTGAGCTCAGGGCATTGATTATTTCTGCCTGCTGTTGTGGAGTTGTCTCCGGTAATTATTGCAAGTAACAAGGTATTGAGTTATGGATATTTCCCTGACTCGGCCAATCACTGAGGGTTTTATTCCTGTTGTAGCCACCCTGTCGTCAGAGATGTCTGGTAATTTATGTCTGCTGGGTAATAGTTTTACCAAGACCAATTTGTAGTCCCATCACTTGGCTCTCCCTCCTAGGTTCAGGGTTGTTGCCGTTCCATTGGGTGTCACTGGTACTCAGGACAATAATCATGGGGGTGGCGACAATCTTGGACTGATGAACATTTGTGTCTCCTCTCTGGCAACCACTTGTAGGCATCCACTGATCCATGAGGAATTCTGAAGGGGGCAATTAATATAAGGGGGCACCATTGATGTAAGGGGGCATTCTGATTGGGCAATTGATGTAAAGAGGCTGCTGCCAATGGGTGTCACTGGTACTAAGGACAATAATCATGGGGGTGGCGACAATCTTGGACTGATGAACATTTGTGTCTCCTCTCTGGCAACCACTTGGAGGCATCCACTGATCCATGAGGAATTCTGAAGGGGGCAATTCATGTAAGGGGGCACCATTGATGTAAGGGGGCATTCTGAAGGGGCAATTGATGTAAAGAGGCTGCTGCCAATGGGTATCACTGGTAATAAGGACAATAATCATGGGGGTAACAGCAATTTTGGACCGATGAACATTTGTGTCTCCTCTCTGGCAACCACTTGGAGGCATCCACTGATCCATGAGGAATTCTGAAGGGGGCAATTAATGTAAGGGGGCACCATTGATGTAAGGGGGCATTCTGATTGGGCAATTGATGTAAAGAGGCTGCTGCCAATGGGTGTCACTGGTACTAAGGACAATAATCATGGGGGTGGCGACAATCTTGGACTGATGAACATTTGTGTCTCCTCTCTGGCAACCACTTGTAGGCATCCACTGATCCATGAGGAATTCTGAAGGGGGCAATTAATGTAAGGGGGCACCATTGATGTAAGGGGGCATTCTGATGGGGCAATTGATGTAAAGAGGCTGCTGCCAATGGGTATCACTGGTACTAAGGACAATAATCATGGGGGTGGCGACAATCTTGGACTGATGAACATTTGTGTCTCCTCTCTGGCAACCACTTGTAGGCATCCACTGATCCATGAGGAATTCTGAAGGAGGCAATTAATGTAAGGGGGCACCATTGATGTAAGGGGGCATTCTGATTGGGCAATTGATGTAAAGAGGCTGCTGCCAATGGGTGTCACTGGTACTAAGGACAATAATCATGGGGGTGGCGACAATCTTGGACTGATGAACATTTGTGTCTCCTCTCTGGCAACCACTTGGAGGCATCCACTGATCCATGAGGAATTCTGAAGGGGGCAATTAATGTAAGGGGGCACCATTGATGTAAGGGGGCATTCTGAAGGGGCAATTGATGTAAAGAGGCTGCTGCCAATGGGTATCACTGGTAATAAGGACAATAATCATGGGGGTAACAGCAATTTTGGACCGATGAACATTTGTGTCTCCTCTCTGGCAACCACCTGGCCGGTGGTGCATGCTGGGGGGGGGATATAAATGCTTTGGGAGTGGCCTGGTGACCTCTTCCCCCCCCCCGACCTGTGGCCTGGGCAGGGTGTGTGCAATGGTTTGTGCTGAGTAGTCCAGATCCTGGTTGGGGCCTATCTCAGTATCTTCAAGCTGCCCTTCCTGGATGGGGAAGGTACAGCATCCATGGTGGAAAAGCTAGAGAATCTCAGTATCTTCAAGCTGCCCTTCCTGGATGGGGAGGGTACAGCACCCATGGTGGAAAAGCCAGAGAATGGAAGTCCCCTGGAGGGGGTTTGGAGACCCCCCTCAGAGGATCCTGGCACCCCTTTGGACAGGGAAAACGTGGCCACATCTGGAGCCCTGTTGCTAGAGGAGACCGAGACCCTAACCCTTGTTCCCTGTCATTCAGAGCAATAAAACTTGAGAAAGGTCTAAACTGACTGGCGTCCATCATTGTGGTGAATATCTCTACTGAGGCCATAGATCCACCTTGGCATAATGCTTTACTTCTCCTTGCATTGGAGGCATGTTTCCCAGCCCCCAGCCAGGGGGGGTGCTACACAGTGATGTGGGGAGAAAACAAAAAATTGAAGCAACCATCTGGAAGGGTTGTGGGGAGGTGCAGCATGGTTCCGGAGAAAACACATGGAGTTCGTTTACAGTAAACTTGGGACTTGTATTGAATAGAAAGCCAATGTTATAAACACCCTGGAGGGAGAGTGCCCCTAGGGAGATAACTCTCAGTTCAATGTGGTCACAGAGGGGCCCAGAAGAGGTGCTGACATGTCTGTTCAGAGGGTTAAGTGCAGCCCGGCCGGTCTGGTCCCACGAGGGGAGACTTCTAAAGGTGAGCAGGTCTCTAGCCTTTCCTTCCTAGATAGGAACCTTTCCCTACCGCTAGTTGCTATCCCTGACAAGCGGGTTGGTCTTCCTACACCAGCCACTCGTACAAAGTGCGCCAAACCCCGGGAGCAAGGGCTTGCTGACCAGGCCCGGATCTAGGGGGGTGCTTGGGAGGGCTGTGCCCCCCCCCCCATATTTTGGTTGTGTTCTGCCCCCCTTCCCCAGGTCTGCATGCTCACTACATCCACTGATCCATGAAGAATTCTGAAGGGGGCAATTAATGTAAGGGGGCACCATTGATTTAAGGGGGCATTCTGATGGGGCAATTGATGCAAAGAGGTGCTCTGGTTGATGCAAGGGGGCGGTCTGATGGAAACAAGTGATGAAAGGGGGCACTCTGGTGGGGAAATTGATGTAAGGGGGTACTTTGTTGGGGACAGTTGGTATAAGGGGGCCTCTGATGGGGACAGTTGATATAATGGGGCCTCTGATGGGGACAGTTGATATAAGGGGGCCTCTGATGGGGACAGTTGATATAAGGGGGCCTCTGATGGGGACAGTTGATATAATGGGGCCTCTGATGGGGACAGTTGATATAATGGGGCCTCTGATGGGGACAGTTGATATAATGGGGACTCTGATGGGGACAGTTGATATAATGGGCCTTCTGATGGGGACAGTTGGTATAAGGGGGACTCTGATGGGGACAGTTGGTATAAGGGGGCCTCTGATGGGGACAGTTGATATAAGGGGGACTCTGATGGGGACAGTTGATATAATGGGGCCTCTGATGGGGACAGTTGATATAATGGGGCCTCTGATGGGGACAGTTGATATAATGGGGCCTCTGATGGGGACAGTTGATATAATGGGGACTCTGATGGGGACAGTTGGTATAAGGGGGACTCTGATGGGGACAGTTGGTATAAGGGGGCCCCTGATGGGGACAGTTGATATAAGGGGGACTCTGATGGGGACAGTTGATATAATGGGGCCTCTGATGGGGACAGTTGATATAATGGGGCCTCTGATGGGGACAGTTGATATAATGGGGACTCTGATGGGGACAGTTGATATAAGGGGGACTCTGATGGGGACAGTTGATATAATGGGGCCTCTGATGGGGACAGTTGATATAAGGGGGTCTCTGATGGGGACAGTTGATATAAGGGCCCTCTGATGGGGACAGTTGATATAAGGGGGACTCTGATGGGGACATTTGATATAAGGGGGACTCTGATGGGGAGAGTTGATATAAGGGGGACTCTGATGGGAACAGTTGGTATAAGGGGGCCTCTGATGGGGACAGCTGATATAAGGGGGGACTCTGATGGGACAATTGATGTAAAGAGGTATTCTGGTTGATGCAAGGGGGAACGCTGATGGAAACAAGTGATGCAAGGGACACTCTAGTAGGGACAACTGATGTAAAGGGGGACTCTGATAGGGACACTTGATATAAGGAGGCACATGTTTGACTTAATTATACTAATCTAATGTGAAATACATGCTAGTGCTCTCTGCTCACTCCTACACCGCCTCTGCACTGTCTGTCAGATGTTGTTTCCATGTTTTTAATCTATTTATAAACTATATAGGGTCTTGGATTATAAATAATATGTATCCATCAAACATATTGGGGGGGGGGGTATAAGTGGGGGGGGGGGGTGTCAATGGTGGAGAAGGATCTATGTACATGTAATACATAAGGGGGGATATGATCTCCATGTATAATACATAAGGGGGATATGATCTCCATGTATAATACATAAGGGGGGATATGATCTCCATGTATAATACATAAGGGGGGATATGATCTCCATGTATAATACATAAGGGGGATATGATCTCCATGTATAATACATAAGGGGGGATATGATCTCCATGTATAATACATAAGGGGGGATATGATCTCCATGTATAATACATAAGGGGGATATGATCTCCATGTATAATACATAAGGGGGGATATGATCTCCATGTATAATACATAAGGGGGATATGATCTCCATGTATAATACATAAGGGGGGATATGATCTCCATGTATAATACATAAGGGGGGATATGATCTCCATGTATAATACATAAGGGGGATATGATCTCCATGTATAATACATAAGGGGGGATATGATCTCCGTGTATAATACATAAGGGGGATATGATCTCCGTGTATAATACATAAGGGGGGATATGATCTCCGTGTATAATACATAATGGGGATATGATCTCCATGTATAATACATAAGGGGGGATATGATCTCCATGTATAATACATAAGGGGGATATGATCTCCATGTATAATACATAAGGGGGATATGATCTCCATGTATAATACATAAGGGGGGGATATGATCTCCATGTATAATACATAAGGGGGGGATATGATCTCCATGTATAATACATAAGGGGGATATGATCACCATGTATAATACATAAGGGGGGGGGGATATGATCTCCATGTATAATACATAAGGGGGGATATGATCTCCATGTATAATACATAAGGGGGGATATGATCACCATGTATAATACATAAGGGGGGATATGATCTCCATGTATAATACATAAGGGGGGATATGATCTCCATGTATAATACATAAGGGGTGGATATGATCACCATGTATAATACATAAGGGGGATATTATTATTATTATTATTATACAGTATTTATAAAGCGCCAATAGTTCGCTCAGCGCTGTACATTACAAAGGGAGACAGAACATGTGACAGAACAATACCAATACAATGCAAAACATGAGGGGATCGAGGGCCCTGCTCTTTCGAGCTTACAATCTAGGAGGGAGGGGGTGGTGGCACAGGAGGAGATAGCTGTGGGGGATGGAGTGGTTGGAAGAGTGGAGGAGGTCGGCAAGTTAGCAGGGGGTGGGGTAGGCTTCCCTGAAGAGATGGGTTTTCAGGGTGCGCCTAAAGGAGAGGAGAGTAGGTGATAATCTGATGGGTTGGGGCAGGGAGTTCCAGAGGATGGGTGACACCCTGGAGAAGTCCTGGAGGCGGGCATGGGAGGAGGAGACCAGGAAACTAGAGAGAAGGAGGTCTTGTGAGGAGCGGAGTGTGCGTGCTGGGCGGTACTTGGATATTAGGTCAGTGATGTAGTTCGGGGCAGTATGGTGGACGGCTTTGTACGTCAGTGTTAGGATTTTGAATTTGATCCGTTGCGCAATCGGAAGCCAGTGGAGGGATTGGCAGAGGGGGGTGGAGGACACTGAGTGGAGGGATTGGCAGAGGGGGGTGGAGGACACTGAGTGGTTGGAAAGGTGGATGAGTCTGGCAGCCGTATTCAGGATGGACTGAAGCGGGGATAGCCAGCGGCGAGGCAGGCCAGTGAGGAGGGAGTTGCAGTAGTCGAGTCGTGATATGATGAGGGAGCGGATGAGCTGTTTAGTGGTTTCTGGGGTTAGGAACGTGCGGATTTTGGCGATGTTGCGGAGGTGGAGTCTGCATGTTGCGGAGGTGGAGTCTGCACGAGTTTGTTAAAGATTGGACTTGGGGCTGGAAGGATAGGTTGGAGTCCAGAATGACACCCAGTACTCTGGCCTGCGGGGCGGGTTTGATGGTAGCGTTGTTGGATGTGATGGAGAAATCAATGGGGGGTGGGGTCCGGGCTGGGGGGAAGACAAGAAACTCGGTTTTGGAGAGGTTCAATTTAAGGAAGTGGAGCGACATCCAGTCTGATATGTCGCTCAGTAGGTGTGTGATTCGGGCGGAGACCGAGGGGGTGAGGTGGGGGGTTGAGAGATAGATTTGTGTGTCCTCGGCATAGAGGTGATAGTTGAAGCCGTGAGAGTGTATGAGTTGGCCAAGGGAGGAGGTATAGATGGAGAAGAGAAGGGGCCCGAGGACAGAGCCTTGAGGGACCCCAACAGAGAGGGGGAGTGAGGGGGAGGTGGTAGCATTATATGATATATATATGATCTCCATGTATAATACATAAGGGGGGACATGATCTCCATGTATAATACATAAGGGGGATATGATCTCCATGTATAATACATAAGGGGGGATATGATCTCCATGTATAATACATAAGGGGGGGATATGATCTCCATGTATAATACATAAGGGGGATATGATCTCCATGTATAATACATAAGGGGGGATATAATCTCCATGTATAATACATAAGGGGGGATATGATCTCCATGTATAATACATAAGGGGGGGGGATATGATCTCCATGTATAATACATAAGGGGGGATATGATCTCCATGTATAATACATAAGGGGGGGATATGATCTCCATGTATAATACATAAGGGGGGATATGATCACCATGTATAATACATAAGGGGGGATATGATCTCCATGTATAATACATAAGGGGATATGATCTCCATGTATAATACATAAGGGGGGGATATGATCACCATGTATAATACATAAGGGGGGGGGATATGATCTCCATGTATAATACATAAGGGGGGATATGATCTCCATGTATAATACATAAGGGGGATATGATCTCCATGTATAATACATAAGGGGGGGATATGATCACCATGTATAATACATAAGGGGGGGATATGATCTCCATGTATAATACATAAGGGGGGATATGATCTCCATGTATAATACATAAGGGGGGATATGATCTCCATGTATAATACATAAGGGGGGATATGATCTCCATGTATAATACATAAGGGGGGATATGATCTCCATGTATAATACATAAGGGGGATATGATCTCCATGTATAATACATAAGGGGGGATATGATCTCCATGTATAATACATAAGGGGGGGGATATGATCTCCATGTATAATACATAAGGGGGGGGGGATATGATCTCCATGTATAATACATAAGGGGGGATATGATCTCCATGTATAATACATAAGGGGGGATATGATCTCCATGTATAATACATAAGGGGGGATATGATCTCCATGTATAATACATAAGGGGGGGGGATATGATCTCCATGTATAATACATAAGGGGGGGATATGATCTCCATGTATAATACATAAGGGGGGGGGATATGATCTCCATGTATAATACATAAGGGGGGATATGATCTCCATGTATAATACATAAGGGGGGATATGATCTCTATGTATAATACATAAGGGGGATATGATCTCCATGTATAATACATAAGGGGGGATATGATCTCCATGTATAATACATAAGGGGGATATGATCTCCATGTATAATACATAAGGGGGGATATGATCTCCATGCATAATACATAAGGGGGGGATATGATCTCCATGTATAATACATAAGGGGGTATATGATCTCCATGTATAATACATAAGGGGGATATGATCTCCATGTATAATACATAAGGGGGGGATATGATCTCCATGTATAATACATAAGGGGGGATATGATCTCCATGTATAATACATAAGGGGGGATATGATCTCCATGTATAATACATAAGGGGGATATGATCTCCATGTATAATACATAAGGGGGGATATGATCTCCATGCATAATACATAAGGGGGGGATATGATCTCCATGTATAATACATAAGGGGGATATGATCTCCATGTATAATACATAAGGGGGATATGATCTCCATGTATAATACATAAGGGGGATATGATCTCCATGTATAATACATAAGGGGGGGATATGATCTCCATGTATAATACATAAGGGGGGATATGATCTCCATGTATAATACATAAGGGGGGATATGATCTCCATGTATAATACATAAGGGGGATATGATCTCCATGTATAATACATAAGGGGGGATATGATCTCCATGCATAATACATAAGGGGGGATATGATCTCCATGTATAATACATAAGGGGGATATGATCTCCATGTGTAATACATAAGGGGGATATGATCTCCATGTATAATACATAAGGGGGGATATGATCTCCATGTATAATACATAAGGGGGGATATGATCTCCATGTATAATACATAAGGGGGGGATATGATCTCCATGAATAATACATAAGGGGGGATATGATCTCCATGTATAATACATAAGGGGGGATATGATCTCCATGTATAATACATAAGGGGGGGATATGATCTCCATGTATAATACATAAGGGGGGATATGATCTCCATGTATAATACATAAGGGGGGATATGATCTCCATGTATAATACATAAGGGGGGATATGATCTCCATGTATAATACATAAGGGGGGGATATGATCTCCATGTATAATACATAAGGGGGGATATGATCTCCATGTATAATACATAAGGGGGGATATGATCTCCATGTATAATACATAAGGGGGGATATGATCTCCATGTATAATACATAAGGGGGGGATATGATCTCCATGTATAATACATAAGGGGGGATATGATCTCCGTGTATAATACATCAGTGGTTCATATAGTGAACTCGGTGTAGTCATTCCCCCTGAGGTCATCACAGAGGACAAGGGGGCGCTCTTTACGTCTGGAGGAAAAGAAATGTAATCTCCAAACACGGAAAGGTTTCTTCACAGTAAGAGCTGTGAGAATGTGGAATAGACTCCCTCCAGAGTTGGTTGTGGCCAGCTCAGTGGATTGCTGTAGGAAAGTCCTGGATTGTTTCTTGGATACACAGAATATAACTGGATATAACATTTATAGGGAAAGCTGATCCAGGGAATATCCGATTGTCTCTCGGGGGATCAGGAAGGAATTTTTTCCCTGCAGGAGCAAATTGGATCGTGCTTTGCTGGGATTTTTTTTTGCCTTCCTCCGGATCAACTGTGGCTGTAGGATTATAACTTTTTTTTTTAATAATGGTTGAACTGGCTGAACTTTTGTCTTTTTTCAGCCAGACTAACTATGTAACTATGTCTTCTTCTCGGTATGGAAGTGTTGAGTGAACAGACAATATTGGTTCCCTGCATCTCTGTCACACTGTTGACATTGTGCCCCCTGACTTTTTATACTGCACCCCCAGATCAGAAAGGCTAGATCCAGCCATAGGTCACATGGGCGCTGCATAGCCAACCAGTACACTGCTTCATTTGACCCGGAAAACCATAGAGAAACCAAGCTTTCCTTGGACTTATTCTGCAGGCTGAGCTTCCACTCGAGCTGAGCGCCACCTACCTGGAAAGAATGTCACCGCAATGGAAGGACTTTGCCTTCACTCCTGAGCTTTGGGTCTGGTGAGGAAGCCAGTGTAAGGAGGTCTTTTCTTGGGGCCTGGTCCCCGGGGGGGGGGTTCATAATAAAAATGAATTAAATAGCGTTTTCAGTTTGGGGTGTGAAGTTTCACGAAGGTGTTGATGTGGCTCTTACAACGTTCAGTGCCGAGCTTGTCAATCGAGGTCTTGGATCATCCACGTGTCTGTCTTCCTCACTGATGTTTTATCCCTCCAGCAGATCTGGTTGGAGGAGAGTCTCCTGGGAATGGACGAAACTATTTCGGGCGTGGCAGCAAACACTTTTCTTTCTTTTCTATTCATTCTTTCCACACATTTCCACGCTGTCACCTAAACTCCCAGATGTATTTTCAGCAAGGCCCTGTAGAATAAAAAGATGGCGGGTGCAATTTTTTATGTCACATACAATTTGCGCACCTGTTTATCATATCTATATTTTCAGAAAAAAAACAAAACACTAAAATGAATTTTGGTGCATAGAGACACAAGCAGCACCAGGACAGGGTCATCCAGCACCCAGGGCACGGGGTTCAAACTGGCGGCCCTCCAGCTGTTTCCAAACTACAAGTCCCATGAGGCATTGCAAGACTGACAGTTACAAGCATGGCTCCCAAAGGTGGAGGCACAACGGAATGGTTCAAATCAAAGCATCTTCATGTGTTAGAATGGCCCAGTCACAGTCCAGACCCAAATCCAATGGAGAATCTGTGGCCAGACCTGAAAATTGCTGTTCCCAGATGCCCTCCATCCAATCTGACAGCTTGAGGGATTCTGCAAAGAAGAACGGGCAGAAATGTCCCTCTCTAGATGTGCAAAGAGACATCCCCAAAAAGACTTGCAGCTGGAATGGCAGCCAAAGGGGGTCCTACAAAGTATTGACTCCGGGGGGCCGAATACAAATGTACGCCACTATTGGATATAACATTTATAGGGAAAGTTGATCCAGGGAATATCCGATTGCCTCTCGGGGGATCAGGAAGGAATTGTTTCCCTGCAGGAGCAGATTGG